>NW_004949153.1:148198-157959 GCF_000317375.1 Microtus ochrogaster | reverse complement strand
GGGAAATGCAAATCAAAACAACTTTGAGATACCATCTTACACCTGTCAGAATGACTAAAATCAAAAACATCAATGATTGCCTTTGCTGGAGAGGATTGCTGGTGGGAATGCAAACTTGTGCAACTACTTTGGAAATCAGTGTGGTGGTTTCTTAGGAAATTCCAGATCAACCTACTCCATGATTCAGCAATACCACTCTTGGGAATATACCCAAGAGAAACTTGAAATGATATTCACCTGAGACTTAAATTTCATGTAAAATTGTTTTTCTTGAGACATTTATTTTATTAGTTAATGAAGAGATGAATTTTGTACACAAAATAGGATAGAAAGAGAGTGTGTTCCTGAATCCATATTGAAGTGTTAATTCCTGACTAGAAAGCACTCTTTTTCGTGTGACTGTGAGTGAAACTAGAAGAGAGAAAACAATGCAAGAGTAAGAGCATGTACTGTGCATGAGACTCAGAGAGAGGGAGGGAATAAAGGAGGAAATAAAGGGTTAGGAAGAGTAAGGGAGAGAGAGAGAGAGAGAGAGAGAGAGAGAGAGAGAGAGAGGACTCTTGGAATCCAGAGCAATAGTTTAAAACTTACACTCTGAGATCTATCTCCAATTAGAAAAACAAAGTGGAAACAGAGCTGTAGCTTCCTGAAAAAAAGAATATCTACTCTTAGCTGTACTATGAAGTATCCTTCATAGACATGCCTGAAACCTGTACCCGTGAAAGTAATCTTTAAAAAATTGTCAGCTATGCAGAGTTGTGCACCTTAAATCTAATATAGCTAAGTCCTACTTGAGCATTATGAATGCTTCCACAGAAACAATTGGAAAAAAGACATTTTAGCAATGACCCCTTCCCAGTTATGTAATTTAAAATGTACAAAGAAGCCATATGGAAAACCAGGACAACATGACTCTTTGAGACACTACTATCTGCAGAATTTTAAATTCTGAGGATACTAAATTAGAAAAAAAAACAGGAGAAAATAAACTCAAAGGAGTTGTTATAAAAATGAACATTGAAATAAAAGAACCGACATACAGGCTAACATAATGAAGTATTCAAACTACTGGAAAAATAAATGTAAACACAGGATATTAAAGAGGCGTTTAAAAAGGTAAAAAAAATTGTGATAATAAAAATTAAATTTTGGAAGTGAAAAGCTCAATAAGTAGTATAAGGAAATCAGGTAAATTTATCACTAATAGAAAGAATGGAAGCCAGTTTATCAGGACTCAACGATAAGTACATGAATTATAAATTCATAACATGACAAATATAAACTAAGGAACCATAGCATAATATATGATATTTATATTCATCATTGAAAGAGCAAGTATAAAAGCAATGTCTTTTAAAAATAGATGCAAATAGGGTAATATCTCAGATAATATATTGAATTAAATCATGGAAGGAAAATTTTTAAATCTCCAGAAACATATTCCTTTCCACATACAAAATTTCATAAAATACCAAACACACAAAGGAAGACATATAACAGAATATTATAGCTAAGGCAGTAATATTACAGAATAATAAATAAATGATAATAAAAAAATATTGAAATCTGCAGGGGAAAATCATCATATGCTATATAAAGCCCAACATATCAAGATAACAATAGATTTCTAAAAAAAAATCCAACAATAGAAAGTCACAACAAAATAAAACTCTAAAACAGAGAAGGCCTTGATCAATGCTTTTCAGACACTGAATGGCAGCAACTAACTACCAACTAAGTTTACTAAATGCAACAAAGATATACTTCCAAATTGAAGCAGATAGAATAACTTTTCTAAAACCTAAATAAAGTCATTACCACTAAGATATCATAATAGAAGATAATTGAAAGGCTCCTATACACTGAAGGTACATATAGAAACATCCATGAATTTAGAGGAAAGAATAAATAGTTCTAGAATAACATATAAAAAATTTAAACTTTGGAAAATGTCAAATATTACAAAAAACAAAGTAGAAAGAACTAATATTAACATTTAGTAGTACTTCTTAATGTTAATATTCTTTTTGTAGCCATATTCCTTTAATAAAATAATACAGGTTAGAAGATTATAATAAATTTGTTACTTTATATATTTGTGTGTGCATACTATTATATATATTATACATATATATATATATGCAAATGGAACCATAACTAAAATAGATGTAGCAATTGAAGTAACTGGTACAATAGAACGAATATTGAAAGTCTTAAAAATTATTAACAAGGAAACCACCAAAAACAGAAAGCTAGAAAAATTGCATTTGAATTTGCAAGCAGCATATCCTGACAGATTCAGCCACAAGGTTCTGATTTTACAATCAGTAATTTTACAGTCAATAATACACAAAAGGTGTAATTTTTTTTCCATAGCCACGGAAAGCTGATAAGGCCAGGCATGTGTCAGAGGTGTCCCTGCATTGAGGCCCAGAGAAGTCATTTCATATAGCTGTAAAGGTGAACCCCATATTGTTTTGGAGACTCCAAGATGTTACAGTTGGAGATCTGAAGAGCTATTTTACATCAGGCATGTAGATGCAGAATTTGAAGTTTACTTTTCCATTTTTCAGTCTTGCTTTTGTCTAATATGTTTTCACTATGCACCCTTTCTTTCCCTTTGGAATAATAATATATATCCTATGTCACTGTTTTTTGTAAGCATGTGATATGCTTTTTGATTTTGATTTCTTTCATAGGGTTAAAGTTAGGAGGCTGTAGAGGAAGAGAAAGAGAGAGACAGAGAGTGAGAGATAGTCCTTTGTTAGGGAAGAATCTGTTGCAACATGTAATTTGCAGAGTACATGGAATTTTCACAAATTGTTATTGTATATCTTAACAGGGATAACGTTGAGATAATGCTGAAAAACATCAGTTTTCATCCAATGGTTAATGACCCTTTGCATGTCAATTGAAATTTCACAGGTGTCACTTAAGACCATGGGAAAGGAGATATTTCTATTATGATCCACAGCAGTAACAAATAGAGTTATATAATACAAATGAAGCTAATTTTATGTTTTAGGGGTCACCATAACATGAAGAACTTTATTAAAAGGATGTGGCATTAGAAAGGTTGATAACCACTGGTATAGACTATTTCCTAGTATTATGTCTAATGTTCCAATACTAAAGAAAAATTTTACAGTGAATATATCATATATAAGATCACATAGGAATTAAGTCTACATAATCATAGTATTATATAAATTTTCCATTTGATCAGATGCACTTATTGAGAACAGAAACTTCTCAATTTCATGAAAAGTATTCAGTCTGTTTCTTTCTTAGTCTTACTTAATTTCAAAATCAGATGTCTTAGTTGAATAAATCTTTCAAGGTTTTTTTCAGCTAAGAAACCCTATCCTGAATTTCTATTTTCTTGTATCCTTACTAAGAAGACATGTGGAGGCATTATGTAAAGTAATACTTCATATGTCAGTCTTATTATGTGACAAGTAACATTACAGTCAGTGGTATAACTTCATCATCAACATATTAAATGTCTATTATGTTTTAGAAAATGTATTAGTGGAGGGAATGCAAAATCATTCAATATTAAATCCAACTGTCTGCTATACAAAGCAAATTGATAAAACAGGAATAGTCATCTGTGCATGTCTCTTTATAGAGATATTAAAGGTTGGTTGTATGAAAAAAATCAGTAAAGAATCAAATAATCATGGGCCAATAAAAATGGTATAGCAACTAAACATTCTAAACAACCTATGTTCATTCCCCAATGGAGAAGGGTTGAGCTAAATTCTAGAAGTTGTTTTCCAGTCTCCAAAAGTATACCATTATAGAAGAGTTCCCGCCCCCACACACACATACACAAAAATACACATAGAGAGTCACACAAACAAATGTTGACAATTTCAATTAAGAAATTGAACTTCTCAATATTTTTTAATTTGACACGTCTATTATTTTATACTTATACTTATTTTTATGTATATTATATTGTCTTGTTTTCTGGTGTTGAGTATATAAAATACTGACTAGAATTGGCTTATATATACATGAAAGATATTTGTAAGATTACTCTCTGATCCCAATTTATAAGCTTTGAAAATATCTGTGTCTGGATAGATGACCCAGTAGTTCAGCACCTTTTACTCTTCCAAAGGATCTGTGTTTAGTTTCAGGTATCATGGTGGTATTACACAACTGCCTGAGACACTAGCTACAGAGGATCTGATGGATTTTGACCCATTTTGTTCCTGTACTCATACATATACCCAGAGACAAACACATACATGCATAACTAAAAGCAAGTATCTTTAGGATGTTAAAATGCATGACCATGCCTACACATATTTTAGTCTGAGATACACAAGAAGTGATGAGGAAAACACATATGCCCTTATTTTCTAACATAAAATAGGTATAAAAACTGTCTAGGTCATTGTTCAATAACAGTATAAAAGCCCTATATACATATTTAAGTTTGAAGGCATACATAAATGTAAATGCTTCCAGCTTTAAAGAATTGCTCAGATTTTATAAGCACATGATTTTATCAATATAAGCCTGCTGCCAATTAAAGGTTAATTATTTGTCTCATAAATATACAAATTATAGACAATTAAATGTCAAAGAGAGAAAAAAATAACTAATACATTCTTCAATTACTACAGCATGTCAAGATATTTTAGTATTCGTAATTTATAAATGAGTCAGCAGACATATGAAAATGCATTAAAATATGATTTTTTAACATCATGTCAGAATCTTTACAAATATATATTTCCAAATGTATGCCTGCCAGGGAATAAAGCCTCAAAATATCAGAAATTAGCGTTTACTAACAATGGTCATATTAAATGATACATATATCATTGTGTTCTTTTTTAATGCCATGTTTTATTCCAGAACAATATTTTGTTAGTTATTTCTTATAGATTTTTATTGCCTATTTCATGGCAAATACTAAGAGAAAAATATTTTATAAAGCCTATGGAAAGTATAAAAGAAATGTATCGACAATTTTAAATTGTAACAATAGAAGTAAGGACACTTGCTAAAATAAACATTTAGTGTGTTAGCACAAAATGGTGAAAAGTAAACAAAGAAAGAATGACATGAACCAAATAGTACCACTTTTTCTCTGTCTTCAAAATTGTGGAGTGTTGTGCATGCTCTGAGATACAGCAATGAGGCAATTTAATCTATTGCAAATTGACATTTTTTTCTCTTCTTTCCTAGTAAGTAGGTATCATATTTACTTTTTTTGATATGATCATTTCATATACAGAAAACTGAAAAGAATGAACCAAATAAATCTCTAAAATGTTCCAAACTACCAAATAAGGCTGGCAAGATGTGTGTCCACTATGTAAATGTGCAAATATCAATTATATTATGCTGAAATTATACTATACCATTTATAATGACACAAAATAATATAAATTTCCTTACTATAGTTATAAGAAAACATGTTGACAATTATTTAATGCTAATGCAAGTAATACAGAATGACTTAAATGACAAAAAAATGCCACAATTAAAAAAATCTTGGAATAGTATGGCAATTGTTCTCAAATTGATCTGTAATTCTGATCAAATACTTTCACTTCAATCCCCATGTTTGATATAAGAACCATTTTTAAATGCACACAATTTTACTCTAAAATTTACACCAAAGGGTACAGGTTAAATAAGAGTAAAAAAAATCTTGTCAGAGATAAATAAGTTGCAAAGAATCATTCCACAAAATATCGAGCCTTATTGTGCAACAACAGATAGCAAAAGAATGTGGCATTGATACAGATACCTACATAAAATCATTGAAAGAAAGCCAGGGGCTTAGAAATGGAGTTTTGAAAATATGTTCAATTGACTTCTCAAACAAGTATATGAGAAACTTCTTAGAGAAACCAAAACTTCTCTTCAACAAATGAAACTGCAGCAGGTGAGCATACGAACCTACCCCAACACTTTGAAAAATGATAGAACAAAACAAATATACTGAGGTATCAGATATCAAAAAATTCACTAAACGTTTAATAGAATTGAGTATAAATTTAACAATATGAAAATATAGGGAAAATTTGGGCTGTACTGCTAAGCAATAAGTTCTTTGGTTTTAATCTGAGTACATGTTCTTTTTATTTTATTTATTTATTTATTTATTTATTTATTTATTTATTTATTTATTTATTTATTTAAGATTTCTGCCTCTTCCCTGACACCGCCTCCCATTTTCCTCCCCCTCCCTCAATCAAGTCCCCCTCCCTCGTCAACCCGAAGAGCAATCAAGGTTCCCTGCCCTATGGGAAGTCCAAGGACCACCCACCTCCATCCAGGTCTAGTAAGGTGAGCACCCAAACTGCCTAGGCTCCCACAAAGCCAGTACGTGCAGTAGGATCAAAAAACCCATTGCCATTGTTCTTGAGTTCTCAGTAGTCCTCATTGTCCGCTATGTTCAGTGAGTCCAGTTTTATCCCATGATTTTTCAGACCCAGGCCAGCTGGCTTTGGTGAGTTCCCATGAGAACATCCCCATTGTCTCAGTGTGTGGGTGCACACTTCGTGGTCCTGAGTTCCTTGCTTGTGCTCTCTCTCTCCTTCTGCTTTTGATTTAGACCTTGAGATTTCTGTCCGGTCCTCCAATGTGGGTCTCTGTCTCTGTCTCCTTTCATCGCCTGATGAAGGTTAATATTCAGTAGGATGCCTATATGTTTTTCTTTGGGTTCACCTTCATATTTAGCTTCTCTAGGATCACGAATTATAAGCTCAATGTCCTTTATTTATGTCTAGAAACCAAATATGAGTGAGTACATACCATGCTCCTCCTTTTGGGTCTGGCTTACCTCATTCAAGATAGTGTTTTCTATTTCCATCCATTTGCATGCAAAATTCAAGAAATCATTGTTTTTTTACTGCTGAGTAGTACTCTAGTATGTATATATTCCACACTTTCTTTGACATCTAATCTTTGACATCTCTCTAATTTTATAGAATCAAAGATATCTTTCTCATTGAAACATTTTACTAGATGATGTTGACTGCAGGACAATAAGACAACAGCTATACTTCTTCCTACAATTTGTAATTTCTACTGCAATATTTATTTATTACAATTTTAGACTCATCCTTTCTTCACAGTGCCTCAGCAAAAACACATGCATTTTTGGCATAAAGGCAACCTCAGTTTTAATATTAACAATATATTTAGCCTTTATAATTTCTTCTGCTTAGTTATGACTATTTTTACCATATACATAACATTTCCTGAGAAGTTTCTAAAATTTAATGGAATAAAAACAGCATTTTTTTTAAAACTCCTTTGATACTATTAAAGTAACTTGAAAGTTCCATCATCTGTGTTTATAGAATGTTTAAGTATTTTAAAAATAAAATTTGATCTTTTAAACCATTTCAAATTCATAATAAAGCTGAGCATAATATGCCATTCACTTATAAACATCATATTACCATGTAGGCACAATGCACTACAGCAGGAAATGTGCTTACAATAGTTGTGTATATGAAACAACTGATGGCCTTATTTTCCACTAGTGTTAAGCACCTATCCAGTTGTCTTACAATTAAAAGCATGAAGCATACTTCCAGCTATGACCCACACCCTTGTTATGCCTTCAATTGGTTTCTGAAGTTCTGCACATACATGATACCAATCCGAAAGCTTTTAAGTTTTAGTTTGGGTGAGATGTAAAGCTCATTATATATCTCTTAGTCTGTCCAAGAAACTTGGTGCTAGGGAAATTCCAAAGAATCTACAAGGATGACTTGATCTAAGACTCCTAGCAATAGTGAAGAGGCGGTCAAAATTAGTCTTCCCTTGTAATCAGATTGGTGATACCACAACTTATTATCGTACAGCCTACCTCTAGAAACTGACAGAACCAGAT
Organism: Microtus ochrogaster; assembly: GCF_000317375.1. NCBI lineage: Eukaryota > Metazoa > Chordata > Mammalia > Rodentia > Cricetidae > Microtus > Microtus ochrogaster. Next base: position 150,083 of record NW_004949153.1, on the reverse strand, counting down.
GCAGAGACCCATAACCAAGCACCAGGCTGAGTTCCTGGAATCTAATGGAAGAGAGGGAGCAGAGAATATATGAGCAAGTAAGGTTGGGATCATGATGGAGAAATCTACAGGGAACTGAATGAAAATGAAAGACAGCTGTGGAGCCACCATGGGACTAAACAAATTCCTCCATATATGGGAGACAGTGGTGAAGACTGACGATCTAAGGGACCCCTGAGAGTAGTAGCAGGATTTATATATGGTGCATGAGCTATCTTATTGAGTCCATTCCTTATGGTGGAATGTCATGCTCAGCTTTAAAGCAAGGGGGAGGGGTTTGGTCCTGACCTAACTTAATGTATTAGATTTGAGAATTCTACTTGTAAAGAGACCTTATCTGTTGGGAGGAGGGGGTCAGTGGAGGCAAGAGGGGGAGTAGGATGGGAGGTTAGAGGAAGAGAAAAAGAAAATAGAAATTTCCATGGAATCACTACTTTTTAAAACTGGAGAATTTTTCCCAGTTTGGGGTGGATTATTCAACTTTTTCTTATTCTAAAATAAAATAATAGCTTCCAATCATCTTAAATTCAGAATACTAAGTCAAAGCTTTCTGGCAGCATTTAAATGCTGCTTAAGTTTTTTAACCAGTGTGTGGTGGGGTGTAAAATGTGTGCATATATATATATATATATATATATATATATATATGTGTGTGTGTGTGTGTGTGTGTGTGTGTGTGTGTGTGTGTGTGTGTGTTGTGTGTCAGAGAGAATTGGTGTATACACATGTTATAACACCCCTTTGGAGATTAGAGAACAACATTGTTTATTTGCTTCTTGCCTTTCACACTGAGACAGTCTCTTTTTCACTGATGCAAACAGAAGGCATTCTGGTCTTCAAGCATCCAGGGTTTCTTCTATATCCACCTCCTATCTTGTCATTGCTATGCAGAGATAATGGGTGTGCACTAAAATATTCAGCTTTACATGCATACCAGAAATCTAATCTCAGTTTTATTATATTTGTGATGCAAGTTCTTTAACTACAAACCATATCCTCAAACATCAGTTACCACAACACACTTTGAAGTCTGTTATTGAATATTTTTTTCCCAATTTCAAGGGTTCTTTTTGTGTATCTGACACTGGTATCTGATCTTCTTTAAGTTTGTTACTGAGTGAATCTGTGGATGAATGAATCCTAACTCACAAAACTTACTAATTTTTATTAAAGATACTATTTCATCTTTTCATGGGATTGAGATAATTTATACTACATAACTTTTTTAAGTCCAAGAACATTTTATTTCCAACTCCACTAGATATATTAGGGCAGTGGTTATTAAATTTTAGCCTTAACAGAACCTGGAGAAATTGTCAGAACAGGCAGCTAGGTTGAAACCTCCTGAGGCCCAAGAACAAGCCTCTAAGTGATGCTGTTGCTGATGGTGGGAACTCATGCTATTGGTCAACTTGAACAAATCAATAGTCTGAGCATCTTGGAAATGTATTTCTAAAGATGATTTTGTTCATGTAGACTAAATTTAGGAAGCAGTGGTTTCATGTTTCATTTCTAAGAAGTGATAAAACCCCCAGCTCATCAGACATTTGAAAAAGCATAACAACCAATAAGTATGCACACATAATAAGAAAGCTGCCACACAGTTCTGTAAGGCAGGGTCACAGAGCTGGAAGGCCAAGAATAGGCAGCATTGTGTCATTTAGGTCTCTCTTTTTTAAAAAATTTAAAGCCGGGTGGTGGTGGCTCATGCCTTTAATCTCAGCACTCAGGAGGTAGAGGCAGGCAGATCTCTCTCTGTAAGTTCAAGGCAAGCCTGGTCTACAAGAGCTAGTTTCAGGACAGGCTCCAAAGCTACAGAAAAACCCTGCCTCAAAAAAAAAAATTA
>NW_004949153.1:127610-147528 GCF_000317375.1 Microtus ochrogaster | reverse complement strand
GCTCTGAAACCTCACGCCCTGATTCCCTCTGTAAAGTTATCTACACTAATCCGTCTTTGCTCTAAGACTTGGCCAAAATACAATTTACAGGCTTCCTTCAGGTGGCCTTCTCAAGGTTCATCTGACCCCGATATTTTATGGGAATTAGCTAACTTTTGTCACCGTTCAGCTAAATGGAAGGAAATGATGGACATTATGGCATTTTTTTACATGGCCATTTAGATTGACACCTCCACTGCCTCTCACCGTTCACCTGCACACATGTTCTTATCAATGCCATCCCTCCAGGAACCCTCTGCTCCTGCCATGGACCCCGCGGACAAACCTCCACCCTCAGGCCTCAAGGGACCACCCCTTCCCACCCTGCCCGGTCGAGCGACACCTCACCTAACCATTTTCTTTCTAGATCCCCAAGAAAGTCCGGTTCCAGATCTGCAAGGACTTCTCCTAGCCCCTCCAACAGATTCCCTCATAAATATTCGCCCAGGTCACCTAACCGTTCCCCTTCCCGTTCCAGATCTGCAAGGGCTTCGCCTAGCCCCTCCAATAGAGCCCCTCATAAATATTCATCCAACAGGTCAGGCAAGCAGCTGGAGGCTCCCCCCCCCCCTTTGCAGGTCGCAAAGGCAGCTGGAAACTTCTTCGTACTCTTCTCCTTCCCCTTTTTCAAATGCATATACGGTTAAAATCTATTTCTTTTAAGACACGTTCTTTAAGCTCCAGGATGCCAGCCCGACCCACCTAAACAAATCAACCACAAGTGGATCATTAATGGAATAAGTATCATTTAATTTTTTTATCATTCTTAACCCCAGACCTCCTAAAACTCCCCCACCCCAAATCTCCCCTTTAATTTTCCAAACCTTCTCCCAAACTTCCTCTCCCCTTTAATTTTTTTTCTCTACTAATGCGACTTTTGTCTTCCAGCATCTTAACTATGACCCAGCTACTCAGGAGGAGCCAGACAGATGTGATTTCTTCAGTCAGCCACCTCAAAACACCAGCGAACAGGACATAACCAACAGGACATCATCAAAATAATCGACACTCCCTGGATACCTCAATGCCCAAAGCCAGCAGGTAGCAGTCATGAGAGACAGGGCTAAGCCCCCATTCCCTACCCTTTATGACCCCCCCATTTTTTTAATAAAACTAAAAGGGTGAAATGTTGTTCCTTTTGGAGACTACAGCTCCCAGCATTCCCCTGGACTATGAATACCAGCACGCACAGGTGCAAGACATTTCGACCAGATGCCCCTGCATTCCCCATTAAAAACGAGGGTCGCCTCAAGCCGTGCTCTCTCTCCCTCCCTTTCCTCCCGTCACTTCACACCTGTCCCTTACTTGTTGTTATCCCCCCATTAAAGTGCACCCACGTGGGACCGCCATGTGTCGGTGTCTCCTTTCTTACCCTGCACTGCCATGTGTCTTGTGTTTCGTCTCCACCCTCCAACCCCACAGAAAGAAAGAATAACACAGAGAGTCCGGTTTTATCCCATGTTTATTCAGTCCCAGTCCAGCTGGCCTTGGTGAGCTCCCAAAAGATCAGCCCCACTGTCTCAGTGGGTGGGTGCCCCCCTCGTGGTCTTGGCTTCCTTGTTCATGTCCTCCCTTCTTCTGCTCCTCATCTGGACCTTGAGAGCTCAGTTCAGTGCTCCAATGTGGGTCTCTGTCTCTATCTCCATCCACCGTCAGATGAAGGTTCTATGGTGATATGCAAGATATTCATTAGTATGGCTATAGGATCGGGCCATTTCAGGCTCTCTCTCCTCAGCTGCCCAAAACCTAGTTGGGGACATCTCTCTGGAACCCTGGGAACCCCTCTAGAGTCAAGGCTATTGCCAACCCTAAAATGGCTCCCATAATTAAGGTATATACTTCCCTGCTCCCATATCCATCCTTCCTTTATCCCAAACATCCCATTCCCCCAAGCTCTCCCATCCTCCCCTTCTCACTTTTCTCTCCCCATCTCCCCTTTACCACATCCCACCCTACCCCCCAGTTGCCAATTTTTGCCCTGCTATCTTGTCTACCTCCAATATCCAGGAGGATAACTATATGTTTTTCTTTGGGTTTACTTTCTTATTTAGCTTCTCTAGGATCACGAATAATAGACTCAATGTCTTTATTTATGGCTAAAAACCAGTACATAACTTTTTAAAACCAGGGAAAATATATAAGTAATTTACTAAGCATTAAACAATGCATGTCAGTAGGTGGCAGCACACACATTTAATTACAACACTCAGGGTGTAGAGACAGGTGGATTTCTATGAGTTTGAAGCCAGCCTGGACTACAGACTAAGTTACAAGATGGCCTGGTCTTCACAGAGAAACCATATCTCAAAAATAAAAGAACAAATGTCCAACACGTACTTTTATGGGTGGTAGCCAAGGAATAATTGTAAAACCATGCAACTCTAATCTCTTGATTCTATTTCTTTTTAAATATTATTTGTTTCAAATTAGAGATGTATTCCTTGGGAAATTACAAGGCAGTTGTTAGGGGGAAGCCTCTTATTTGTTCCCGACTGCTCAGGCCTGAAATAGTCACTTAGAAACTGTATTAACTAAATGATTGTTTGGCCCATTAACTCAAGTGTTTTATTGGCTAACACTTACATATTAATTCAACCCATCTATTAATCTGTGCATCACCAAGAGGTCATGGCTTACCAGCAAAGTTTCAGCACGTCTATCTCTAGTGGCTTCATGGCTTTTGGATAAAAGCCTTCCTTCTATCACCATTAAGTCCAGTTTTCCCTGTCTACTTAAGTTCTCCCCTATCAACAGGCCAAGGAATTTTCTTTATTCATTAAACAATAAAAGCAACATGTAAACTGAAGAACCTACAACACACTCACTATGAAATGCTCACTCACTTTAAAGATATCTCAAAGTATACAGCAGATATATGGGCCCCACTTCTCTAGGGCCTCCAAATATAAAGCTCAGTTTATTGATCAAAATAACATGGATTATATTGACAAAACAATTTTATAATACAGTAATATAGAATGTGTGAGTGAACATTAATGAAATTCATTTCCCAGAATCCTTTTTTTGAACAGATAATATATTGGTATACATTAATGACATTCTCAAAGAGAACAAAAATTTATTTACAGAAGAAATACTAGGAAAGTATTGATACACGTAGGACTGGGGGGATTGCTCAGTGGTTAAGAACACTGACTGCTCTTCCAGAGTTCTAGGGTTTGATTTCCAGCACGTGGAAGTTTACAACTATCTGTGACTCCATTTTCAGGAAACACAACACCCTCACATAGACACACACACACACACACACACACACACACACACGAAGGCAAACACACCAATGCATATAAAATAAATAAAAAATTTAAAAGTATTGATACAACCAATACACTAAGCAAGATACTATGAAAAAAAACAATAAATAATATAATTATGAATCTTAAAGATCATTATATGTGTGACCTGGTAAGAAACTAACCTATAAAGTCCAAGAAGATAGCAGAAACAAATGAAATAAAATCTGAAAATTACCAGGGAACAATATAGAAAGCTAATCACTAATATTTTTGGAAATTAATCAGGACTGATTAAGATTAAAAAAAAGGTAAATTTTCAGGTAGTGTAATATCTTCATTGAGGGATAGTCTAACATTGCATTGTAGTTGTGGAAAATAATTTTACATATTACTTAACAGCAATTATTTGAATTTCAAATTTCATACCTTAGTTTTTATGTGCTTTGAAGGAATTCAATCCCTATGTATGTATTTCAGAATCTTTACATAATCATATAAGCTTCAAGAGAAGTGTCTTGATGTTGAAATGTTCGTGTATGACAAATTTAAGAACTGTGATTGGTAAATACTATATCAAGCATTAAGTGTATAAATGAGTATATATTTACCATTGAAATAATGAATTTATGTAAAGTTTAGATTAGCATATATTCCCAATACTGAATTATGAGCAGGAAAATACAACCTAGGATGTAGATTCTTGATAAATATTTACAGAATTAATAAAGAAATTGTATAATGGAAAACTAGGTTAGTCAAATCACAAGAACCACAGAAGAGAAATTCATGAAATCTGAGCTTTTTTTATGGACACTGAAAAATGTTGAGGCATATTTTATATTTGTACTGAAAATATAAAAATTAAGTCCATACAATAGCAAAAATAAATGTCAATTGAGTCAATTAAGTTATAGTACTTTATTTATTAATATAATTGCATTAATTTTATATAAATAGTTTGGATTTAGATAATCATTTGCAATTAAGGGCTATAAGCTAAAAAATAAATCTGTATATTTCTGATAATTTCAATACTTAAAATATTATGAGAAGTCAACAAAATTGGGAATATATAAAAGAATCATAGCTTTGATAGAATGTTTTCATCATTTGACTCCCCAAATTTCTGTGTATGAATGAGTTATTTTTGTCCTTTGTTTTACAGAGATAAATACTTTTAGTTTTCAACAATGTTCCATACTATAAAAGTCAAATGCTATATATTGTCAAATCACAATTTACTAGATATAATAAATATGAATTTTTCTTCGAGGAGTTATTGCCGTAATAATTTACTCCAAACAAATCACTTGTCTAACATCACTCATTTAATTACTGCTAAGGTTAATTCACTAGCGACAGAAGAAAAAAAATCAATTCCAAAATAATTTAGTGGGTTATTAGTATTCTACTAAAAATGTGTGTATTATAAATATTAATGGCACACAAAACATGCCATTACAGTGGGAGAAAGTAGATAAATTAAAATATTCTATAAAATTTTGTAACATAGTAATAAATTAGAATATATAATTTCTAGTTTATCTAACTCAACTTTTATTTCTAACAAATGGAAAAACTTTTTCCTCAGAATTCAATAGTCCAGGCATAATTACAAATCTGGGAGATAACAATTTTTAAATATTTTATAAAAAATAAAGGTCTATTAAAATAATAATTTATAATATTATATATTTATTCTTAAATTAATGTTTGGAAAAATTGATGATATTATATATGTTTCTTACCATTTTACTTTAAAATTTCTATATAGTATACTATGGTAAATTTGCACATACACAAGAAATACATGACATAATTATATAATTATTTTAATTATAAAATTAAAAAGTATATGCAAGAGAAACTAATATAACTTTTGTTAACATAATATTAAATTTGATATTCTATGGACAAAATAAACAAGAATAGATGTGCCTGAAAATATAATAGTAATATATTTGATACTCAGAATGAGCTTGAGTATATTGAATCTATGACCATTGAAGTTGTATTAGTGTCTTATTTAAGGATGCCAATACAATTGACCCATTATCAGCTTGGCACATAAGCATATCACTATGCAGGTACTCCCTTTCCTTTCTTATCTTTCTCTAAAATGGTAAAATAATATTAATACTACAGTATGAAACATATTCTAAACTTGAAAGTTCCAGGTATTTAGAAATTCAGACATTTTACTAGTTTGTAAATACTTCATATATCTAAGCTTTTTCAAAGTTAAGCCTCTCTAAAATATCCAAAGTCTCTCTAAAATTGTATTCTCTCTCAAATTCCAAAGTGTCTCTAAAATTTCAGTATTTTTGCTATAAACTCCTGAAACACTAAAAATAAGTTACGTACTTCTATCTTTAATTTTCACGTTCCTCTCTTCACTCCTATCTTCTTTCTTAGATCCATTCATCCATCTCACTTTCAATCCCTTTCTATCACTCCTTTCCTCCTCTTTTTTCTCCCTCCTTCCATGCTTTTTGTTCCCCCTCATCCTCTTCCTTTGTTTCCTTAGGCAACTCATCAGAAACCCTCCTTTGTTTTTCCAGTCTTTAATTTAAAAGCTATGATTTAAATGTCTCCAGTTTGCTAGCCCTAGAAAAAGTATTGTCCAACAGACTGGAAAGGTTTTAAAAATAGTGAAGACATATTTTTTTAATTGAGCTATATAATTTTTCTCTTCTCCTATCACTTCTTCTCCCTTCCCCTTCAGCCCTCTCCTATGGTACCCATGTTCCAAAATTGCTCAGGAGATCTTGTCTTTTTCTATTTCCCACATAGGTTAGATCCATGTATCTCTCTTACGGTCCACATTGTTGTGTATGTTCTCTGGGATTGTGATTTGTGGGCTGATTTTCTTTATGTTTAAAAGCCACTTATGAATGAGTACATTTCATAATTGTATTTCTGGATCTGGGTTACCTCACTCAATATGTTTTCTAGTTCCATCCATTTGTCTGCAAATTTCAAGATGTCATTATTTTTCTGCTGTGTAATATTCCACTGTGTAATTGTACCACATTTTACTTATCCATTCTTTGGTGGAGGGGATTGTAGGTTGTTTCCAGGTTCTGGTTATGACAAACAATGCGGCTATGAACATAGTTGAGCCCATGTCATTGTCATACATTGAGCATCCTTTGGATATATATTCAAAAGTGGTATTGCTGGGTTTTAAGGAAGGTTCTTTTCTAATTTTCTGAGAAATCACCCATGCTGATATCCAATGGGGCTTTTCCAGCTTGCACTCCCATCATGGTAAGCAACTTCATATAAAAAAACAAAAATTCAAAGATAGCCAAAACAATCCTGTACAATAAAAGAACTTCTGGAGGCATCACAATCCCTGGCTTCAAATTCTACTACAGAGCTACAATACTGAAAACAGCCTGGTATTGGTATAAAAACAGAAAGGAAGACCAATGGAAATTAATCAAATATGTGGATAGTAATCCACACATCTACAAACACCTGATTTTTGACAAAGAACTAAAAAATATAAAATGGAAATAAGAAAGCATATTTCACAAATGGTGCTGGAATAACTGGATATCAACATGTAGAAGAATGAAAGTAGATCCATATCTATTATCTTGCACAAAACTCAATTTCAAATGAAAACATACTTCTTATTTCAAGAGGAAAGAATTGAGGGATAGTCACAATCAAAACAAAATTAACATTTGACATTGTAAAACACTATTCGTTATCTGAAAATTGTTAACCACAGTCTGTGTTCCATAGAGCCTGGCCAGTTTCAGCCTCTACAGCACACATAGCTTGCCTTATAGACTCAAGGCAACTGTACCCCATGGAAGCTACTGTCCTTGATAATCATTTCATGTTACTGATATTTCAAAAATGCTGTGGTTTCTACTAAAACTGGCCTACACCTTTATAAATAGACTTTCCTGGGCACTCATCAGTGACGTTAATCTTGCAGCATAGTTCCAAATCTCAATTTGCCTTCATGACCTCTTCAAGCCTTAAACTTCTTCTATTTCAACTAAAGCTGCGCTTTACTAAATGACTTCTTCTATCCTTTCAATGTGCAAGGCCTCAGCTGCTCTCCATGACCACTTTATGCCTTGAAACCCAGTATAACCTGGAAAACTCTTACACATTGCAAAGTTCAGCTCATATAACAAGGTATAGACTTTGCTTACTCTAGAGCAAAACTTCCATGTGGTCATAGATGAAGCATAAAAGGAAAGTAGGAAGTTTGCCTCAGGATACACAAAGAACAAGTTCTCAGCACAAATGAGAATTATTTACCCTAGAGGAACAAAGGTCAGGTGTTGAGGAATATTAATTTGACTATGTAAAGATTACATTTCTTTATGTCATGTTTGCTAAATTCTGTAAGGATGTGTTAAAAATTTTGTTTTAACTTATATGCCTAAAGTGCATGATTGGTCTAACAGAAAGCTAGCTACAATGGCTAGGCAGAGGAGAGATAGGCAGGACTGGTAGGAAGAGAGAACAAGTAGGAGAAGAGAATGAGAGAGAAGACACTGAGGGAGAACGAAAGGCAAACACCCAGGAGCAGGCAGTCAGGCAGTTTCCAGACAGAAAGACATGGAAGTAAAAAAAAAAAAAAAAAAAGATAAGAAGTCCCAAGGCAAAATATAGATGATGAGAAAGAGGTTAAATTAAGTTATAAAAGCTAGTAGGACAAACATAAGATAAAGCTGAGCATTCCTAACTAATAATAAGTCTCCTTGTCTTTATTTGGGAGCTTATACGCAGTCCAAGAATGCCTGTAACAATTGGTATTCCAAGGAAGGGCCTGAATTTCCACATAGGGTCTGAGAAAGCTGAAAAGAAAGAAAAGTGTGAGGCTCCTTTAAGAGGCTCTGCTGTACAATGAGCACTTGAGAAGCCAGCATGTTAGGTAGAAACAAGAAAAATAAATATTTCTGCCACAGATTGGGCACCAGCTTCACAGTGCTAGGGTGGTTGAATGCAGCTCCTGGATAGACACAGCTCCCAGTTGAATACAGCTCTCAGTCAGGCTCACAGGACATAAAACTTAGTTCTCATGGAACTAAGCAATGCAGAGCCAGCCACCGGCACAAATCCACTCTATGACTTTAAGGTTTGGTTCAATCGGATAAAAAATGGCAAAGAAACAAGCATTAAAGACATGCAAAGTTGGGAAAAGGTTTCAAAAGGTTATGGTGTATATAAAATGTGTGTAGAGTTAAGAAAATGGGCATAAATGGTCACAGAAAAAAATAGATAGTATATAAAAATAAAGGAAAGTTTCTGAAGAGATAGTACAGTAATTCAAAGGGAAAAAGACACAACACAAAATAATGGGAAGTGCACAGGGTGTCTGGATTTGCATGGTGTTGTTTTGAATTTGAATTTTTGAATGCTTATAAGCAAATGACAGCTACTAAGTTACATGGGATTTAAAGAAGCACTACTTAAATAAACCAACCTCATTATTTTAAATGTCTTAGCTTTCAAATGGAAGTAAAAAAAATTGTATTTGTCAAATGGAAGTCAAATATACTTTGACATTTTGCTTTTGTTTCCACAGAAAATGAGACTGTGGATGCTTTTTAGGTTAATATGGATGAGGTTTTATCAGATGACACCTCCTGAATCTTTACAAGTGCTAGATATTGACAAAGGTTACAGCTGTTTAGCACAACATGATGCATAATATCATATTTAAGATGTTTAATTACCTAAAACTTCCCAAGACAGTGAGAACTATCTGTTCCTGGAAGCACCAATTTATTTCAGAAAAGATGAGGGTCATCATCTGCCAGATACTCCAGAACACAAAGGAAAAAGAATGAACTTTTCCAAAACAAAATGGAGAGTCTTTCAAAATTTGTGGTACACAAAAATATATATAACATATTCTAGTATTATATAGCTTGAATATGGATTCCTCAAGAATGCAGAGGAACCTTGAATGACTGTCCAGGTTGCCAGATGTCTCTCTTGTTTCTATTTGGAAGTGGCTTTCACTGTGCTTCCTCTGTACTCAGGTAGCATATCATTCTTTGGTCCTTAATAAAATTAAAGAATATATATAGTTTTCATTATTTATGATAGAAAGTAAATTATGTACAAAACTTTGGACACACCAAGATAGGGTACATATAGAATATTTTTTCTGAATTCAAGAAATATAAATGAAATGGATATTTTAAAGATAATTCTTACTTGGTAACTGTTTTTATTGTATAGAATTTTACAATGTTAAAGTTAAAGCCCTTCATTTTTATTTAGTCAAAAAGGGAGAAATGTTGTGAGATTTTACTTTAACTATGTAAAAATGTGTTAAATTTGTTTATGTTGCATTTATTTAATTATAAAAAGATGTGTTGAAGTTTTAGCTTGACTGTCTAAGGTACCTGATGTGTTTAATAAAAAGAGAAGTAGCCAATGGTTTGACAGGGGAGGGATAGGTTGGGCTGGTTGTCAGAGTGAATAAGTAGGAGGAGAGAATGAGAGAGAAGAGAATGTGGGAGAAAGAGAGGCAGATGCCCAGGATCGGTCATCCAGGCAGACATACATGGAAGAAGCAGAAAAGTAGGATTTACTGAAAGATAGAATGGTAAAATACCCTGAGGCAAAATGTAGAAGAAGAGAAACCAGTTAAGTTAATAAGTTCTAGTGGGGATGCATAAGATAAGGTATGCATTAATTACTAATGTCTCTGTGTCTTTGTTTGGGTTTTGATAAGTGGTGTGAGAAAATTTTTGACAGGCAAGGTTTAAGAGAAAAAGACAGGATAGAGAGGAAAAGGGAAGAAGAGAAAAGGGGAAAGGAAAAGAGATATGAGGCCAACAAGTACTTCCTGTAAATAGAGAGGACACAGACATGGCCCATACTCAATGTCAGTTTATAAAGGTAAAAAGAAAAAACTCATGTCAGGATGAATTGGTTAATTTTGATTGGGCATGTTAATAAAGGTAAGCAAACTGAGAGTTGATAGCTGTACATTAGTGGTCAGTCTCAGTAGGTGGAAGTAGATAGAGAAAAGAGTAGAACTTGGTGCTACCATTAGCAGTGTATTCGAATGGTTTACTAAGGCAAGGGGGAAAAAGGTAAAGGCAAAAACGGTCAGGTCGTGTTGGTTGTACTCAGATCTTCTAGATCCCTTCAAACCCTTACCAGAAGATTTTACCAGTGATGTTTGTCTCTTCTTAATCAAAGCTGGATTTTCATCCCCAACGGATCATTATTGATTATCCCAGAAAAGCAAATCTTTCAATTAAATGGTTCTAATCTCTTGTTGATCACATATGTCTCTTTCACCCCAGCTGACCAGATGCTTAATTCACATTATTGCATATATGAACCTTGTAGATCATTTATTTACCTTTAAAACCTCAAAAGAAAGGCTTCTATTATCTACATTGGACTCAACATGCTTATCAAACTGCCTCCCACAGAACAATACAGTGGGCACTGAACACTCAATGGCATTTCTAGGCAGATTTCAAATGTCATAACTACTTTCATAAAAGCAACTGGCAAGGTCTGTCACAATATTTTGTAGTTATATTTCATTTGCATTTTAACAAATAATGCTTACATGAAGTTTAGAGAGCAAAAATCATTCACTTATCAGCTTTATAGACAAGGTAATGATGACATACATCTTTAGTCCCAGTAGTCTCACTTGTTTGTCATAGAAAATGGGTAGTATTGGGGTACTGTTGACAGAGGTTCCTATCCCACCCAATGTCACAGCTGTTCAGTCCCAAAGAAACACATAGAGGTCTACATTAAATATAAATTGGTTGGCCTATTAGCTCAGGTTCCTTATTAACTCTTGCATTTTACATTGACCCATAATTCTTTTCTGTGTTAGCCACATGGCTTGGTACCTTTTATCAGTGAGTCAGTCTCATTTTGCTTCCTCTGTGTCTGGGTGATGACTGTAGACTGAGCCTTTCCTCTTTCCAGAATTCTCCTGTTCTGGTCTCCTGGCCTATATTTCCTGCCTGGCTCCTGGCCAATCAGTGTTTTATTAAACCAATACAACTGACAAATCTTTATAGGGTACAAGATCATTTTCTCCTAGCTGAGCATTCCTTTAATCCTAGCACTAAAGAGGAATATAAAACAGGAGGAGAGAGTTCTCGCATATAGTGTCACTCTATGATTCTTAGAGACAGGAACTTCAGACTGAACTAGAGGTACAAACCAGTGGTTGGTTGTTTTGCTTTTCTGACCTTCAGGACGAAGGCCAATTTCTGTCCCTGGGTTTTTATTAATTGTGTTGCAGTTTGCACATAATGTTTGGGGTGCAAATTCATGAAAAATGTCATTTTTTTTGAGACATTTTAGCCAATAGCACAGGCCAAGGCCTGTCCCAAATCTAGCCACTTGGATTCAGGAGAAAAACTAGCACTCCCAACACCTATCTTCTTCTTCCACTTTTGCCCTCTACCCCACCATCAATGGCTTCACGAGCCAAATATGGCTTGCCGTCACTCTGCCCAGCACCCACAAATCTTTTCTCAGCCCACCAGAGCTTCCTATGGCTCCAGTAGTCACCATGACTTGCTGCAAACTCCACACATGACTCCCACATGGCTACAGTCCCTTCCCTTGGTTCCTGCAGCCTGCATGGACCCACTGAAGTACTGCCCTAATTAATATCTCTTTAATGAAAATTCATTGTTTGATTTTGAATTCTGTTTAGAAAATCCACAGGATGATGGCATAGGCATAAATAAGACCAGATTTCTAGTAACTATGGACAGTTTTAGTGGTATTACTGTGACAAAGACTGGCCCACATTGTAAATACACTTTAAATAATCTCATCTGAACCAGGATTTTAAGGGAGATAAGTCAGCTGATAATGGCAGATGGTACCACCATATAGGAATTTAATTACCTTTTCATTTTTCATATGGAGGGAATTCTAAAAGGAGTATATAATTTACCTGGGACATATAAATTCTTAATCTTCCTGATATTTCTTTGAGAATTCATATTATATTCTTAAAGAAATGGTTTGAAAACAAAGTCAAGAATTAGAAACTTTAAATATGATACAGATTTTACAGACTACCAATAAGAATTAAACTGAAAGTATTCATACTTTAGATTGTAAAAGCCATAATTTGACAAGCAAAATTCACTCCATAACAATGGGTTATGAAACTTTACAGAATGATAATAAGAGATTATTTGAAGGGATTAATACTGTTAAAATTTACAGACAAAGTCTTAAAACATTATAACAGGCTAGCAGATAGAACATCCCTTCTGGAAAGCAATCTATATGGCATCTAAATAAACTATAAGGATGAAAAGATATCATTAATGGAAAAACTTAAGGACATGTAATCAATCATATATACATGATGAGAACCAACAATTAATTGATTTAAAGAAATGATTAGAAATATTTAAAGGTAAAGGAATTCATACTTAACAAAAGACTGTGATACATAGATTGAATTGTCTATATTCTGTCAATCATGTTTTAAATAAATGCTGTGGCGGGAAGTAGCGGTGGGGCAATGAGAACAGGAGAATTCTAGGAAGGAGGAAGCCCAGACCTCCCAGTCCTGGTCCAGACCACCGAAGAAGCAGGATGTGACCTGGCCCCCTGAAAAAGGTACTGAGGCATGTGGCTAACATATACAAGAATAATGGGTTAATATAAGCTATAAAAGCTAATAAGTAGCCTGAGCTAATGGGCCAATCAGTTTATCATTAATATAGAATCTCTGTGTGATTTTCTTTGGGGGCTTACTGGCTGTTGGAACTGGGCAGGACAGAAACCCCAACAAGCAGGCCCTCATGTTATAGAAAGCATTAGAAAACTTGTTTATACTGAGAAACAAAGGAATGATTTACAGATAGAACATAATAATAAAGACTTAATATTGGCAGTACATATCAGAGACAGAGATGACTTATCAAGAGTTTTAGCTACTTATCCTATGACTATTTCTGAAAACTCAGCAAATAGTAAATACCCAAAAGGATATACCGAATGTAAGTCATTAAGCAAACAGTAGTATCTTAAGGCATGCATTCATCATATGTGAGGCAGTTGGTGAAGACATGGGTGCCAGACCTCTTTAGCCTTATTCCCAAGTGAAAGGTGAGTACACTATCTACCCATTACACAGCCCCATGACACAGGACAATCAGATGCAATAGAGAGTCAATTCAAAACAAGAAATCAGTTTATTACCGTGAGTGTTAGCCTATTAAGTTTAAGTAATATCGTGTAATGTGGGGTACATCCAGTCAATGAGAGACAGCCAAGCCCCTCCCATGGATGGAGGGGTGTCTACCTAGATTTAACTGTCTCATTCTTACTCAGTAGCTTTGAGACTGTACTTCAAACTCAA
Source organism: Microtus ochrogaster (assembly GCF_000317375.1). Lineage (NCBI taxonomy): Eukaryota > Metazoa > Chordata > Mammalia > Rodentia > Cricetidae > Microtus > Microtus ochrogaster. The sequence continues at coordinate 133,869 of NW_004949153.1, read as the reverse complement.
GCCAAGCTTTCCTCTTTACTAGAGTCCTCAAGTTACAGGCCCTGAGATAATTTTGGCTGAACCTTTCCCCATTTTTTTTTTTGTTTTTTTCCCACTCCCTATTCCAGTCACCAAACAAGAATAGACAACCAGAAAGAGGGTATTGGTCAGGGCCACCCCTAGCCAGAGTTTCAGTCTGGATACCCTTAGATTGAGAGTTCTTCCACGGGGTAAGATGTATCGAGCCTATCAATAATATACTCTAAGGGCCATGAGTTGTACCTGTTGTATCTGTTTTTGGAATGCTTGTTTCAGCCTTTGGATAATTAATGGGCCAAAAAGGCAGTCCAATAAACAAAACAATCATTGCCCAATTAGGGAAGAGATGAGTGTGGTATGCCATGGAGAACAATTAAACCAGGTATCATAGGGAATCCTTTACTTAAACAAATCAATACTTTTTCTTAACTCAGGAATCTAGGGTTCTGGTAACTATCCCAGAATGATTTGCATAGAAACAACATTCTTCCCCAAGTGCCTTGCAACTTCCTTCCTGTTCCACAAACAGCAAGACTAAGCCTCTCTTATTGTGTAAGGTTACCCATGCTAAGAAATCCAAAGACTTTTGTAAATAATGTAATGCAGTCTCTGTCTTTTCTAAGTTTGCCGTCAATTGTGAACAAATTATTTCCATTTCTTTTTGTAAAATCACCAGGGATGAGGTGCCCAGGGAAAGCTTGGCCATGCATACCACCATCAATATGGTGACAGCATAGGCCATTAGGGGCTCTCTCTTATGACTTCAGGTCAAGAATTTTACTTGCATGTGATAAAGCACATGAGAAAAAAATGCAAGTAGACAAACATCATTATGCTGAATGATCAGTAGGTCAGACAGGCAAGGAGTAACCCCTGTCTCTTGGCAGATCCAAAAATAACCATAATCTTTGGGCACCCTCCATGAAGCTGTAACCCATTAGCCATATCACAACTGAGGTTAATACAAAGGTATCTGGTGTACAAGACACAAGTTGCATTCAATATCTGCCAAAGGTGTATAGTCAGTCCCAATATCTCCCCCACATTGGGGATTTCTCATCTATAAATATCAGATTTATCTAGTATTTTGTTAGAGCCAATTACCCCAAATGCTTCAATGTAGGGGGGTAAGCAAAGCCAACAGACCTCAATGGCTTCAGGGTGGGCAAAGTTTAAAACTATAAAGGCCATCTTAATGGTCTCTGCTGGGGGAGCACTTTCCATTCCTTCAGCCAATAGCCTTTAAGATACCAATCCACTTGGGTGAAGGTGTAAGTCACAAACAATTCCACACCATTTTGGAATTATGATTAATAAAATGGTTATTTATTTAAGGGGGAAAAGTTACAGATCACCATCCCAGACAACAGCCCTCTGTGCAATCAGGGAGGGAGCCTAGTTGTCAGAAGAAGAGCTGGAAGCCGGAAAGGGAGCAGAGGGCAGTGGCTGCTTTTTTAAAGAGAGAGACCATGCCCCAATGGACTAGTATCTCAGTGGCTATTGGCTGAAGGAGCAGAAGGAGCTCCCACAACACTTGGGCATGGTCTCGGATACTCTAAAAGCAGTTGTAAAGCATGTGCCTACTCTCTTGCTTCTGGCTCCTGCTTCTGGCTACTAGAATCTCTTCTTCTTTGCAAAGAGGACTGTTATCTAGGACAGTAATCTGTAAGTTTTACCATTAAATAAATAATCTTTTTATTATTCATAATTCTGAACTAGTGTGGGATTATTTCGTGACTTCCATCATCATCTGTCAACCACCATTTGGTTTTAGAAACCCTGGCTCTAATGCATGTTGGGCTTAGAGCATGCACAACTCAGTTTGTCTTGGTCATGGCCTGCGTTCACAGTTCATATAGAATTTTCATGTGATGGCTTTTTTTTTTTCATTTTTGCTACAGATCAGTCATGGTTCTTTATAATATCTCATTACACAACTCAGAGCAGCTTCAAGTCCCTGTGCTTACCCTGGTTCCTGTGCCCTGCCATCACTCACCATTCAAAACTCAGATGGGATACAGGCTTTCCCAGGTGCCTTCTGTTATATTGTTATCCCTGTGCTCCTGTGGCTGCTGACCAATGCTAGACTCTCTTCCTGTTTGCACAGAGGGCTGTTATCTAGGACATTTATCTGTAAATTTTCCCCTTAAATAAATAACCATTTTATTATTCATAATTTTGTACTGGTGTGGGATTATTTTGTGACTGCCATCATTGGCAGCTGGGCCAAACAAGCAGCCTCCTTCTCCAACAGGAGCCCACATGGCCAATTAAATCTACATAAAACCTGGGAGGGCTTGAAAGGAGTTCTAGACAAAAAAAAAAAATACAGAGTTTAACAGAGCTTCTTGCTGTTTGCTGGAGGCATGCCACACAGCTCCTTTAAAAGAGGTTTACCTGAATCAGCAGTAACAGAAAAAAAAAAGCCAAGCCATTTTGAAATGCAGGCTTTCTGGAATATACTGCTGCATGACTTCTGAATCTTTCAGGGGACCAAGTATTTGGATGTGGTTTGTGAGCAGCATGCTACAAATTGCTTGATGGCAATGTGGAAAAGCTTTCTGCCTGGAACTGGAGTGCTGTGCATGTCTTAGAGGCACAAGCAGCTCAGCCATGTTGCACTATGCAGAGTGAGCAAGCAGTACTGTATATCTCATAGTAATGGTGTATCTTAAATTTTAGACCTAGTAGACAAACACGCACTTCCATATTTCCCCTAGTAATTGCACAGCTTAAGTTTTTAAGTAACGCTTAGCATTCTAAAAACTGCTCCTGAACAGTAAATAATTAAAGATATGCAATAAAGACAAATCCGGATAAAAAAGACCTATAAATGGGTTACAGTGTTGGATAAATGTATGTATGCTTGGGAAAGAGAAGAAAAACAGTATATAGAGTTGGAAAAGAATAAATCACTTTTTAAAACGTTTTAAAAAGACAGTACAGATAGTCATAGAATAAAAGGAGTAAAGAAAAATGAGCCATGTAAAGATGGACTTTACAAAGAGAATCTAAATTATTTATGTCATTGTGTTTTCTTTGAATTTTTTGACTGTGAAGGAGCTAAGTACAGAGAGACATTTCATTGTATGGGCTGCTAAGCTAGACCAGCATGTACATTATAATGCTATCTTGACTTCAGAATTTCGGTCTAAGGATATGGTGCTTTGGAAAAGATGCTATTCTTTTGTCTCCACAGAGGATGACAATCTCTGGATTCATTTCAGGTTAATATGATTTGATGGACCAAGGCCTCATGAAAGGTTGCAATGAACACCCCCAAAAATGTCCTAAAAAATTATTTTGCCCATTAAACAGCAGGAAGCAGTTTGGAGAGAAATAACTATGCCCATATTCCCAAATATTGTTTATAAATGTTTGTTTACATTTAAAGGGGTATACGCAATAGAGATTTGTATTGGTATGGATCTTAGTTTATTGATACAGATTTGAGTTCAGTCTTGTTATATGTAAATTTCTGCTCATGATTAAGGTGTTGTGATTATGTAGTTCATTTATTGATACTCATTTATAATAGTCAAGCTTGTAGTCATGTTAGATTTTCTAGGTGTATAGAGATATGTTTCAGTTAGATAGGTATTCTTAAAATCTTTCAGAGACCTTCAGAATATGATATTTAAAATATTTTAATAACAGGACTTTTCATGATAACAAGACACATCTGTTCCTGACAGCACAATCTACTTTAAGAGGAAGATGGGCATTGAAGAGGCTCTATATGGAGTTTGTTAGGTGAACTGGACATGCAGAATCTACAGGAAAATTACTGCTGAACTTGCTAAAAGGTAAGGATCCTTAAGTGTCCCTGCTTCACGAAACAGTCTGTGAGACATTCTGCAGGATACAGAAGAAAGTGACTGGTAAACTGCCAATATAGGCAGACCTGTTTTTGAAATTTTCTGCTTAATGGAAAAGTCTGCTGGAAATTATGGGCCTATAGGCTCAAGATGGTTGTCCCAATGATACAAAAGAACTTTGGGTGACTGTCCAGGCAGTGAAATGTCTCTGTAAATTCTAGAGTTTTAAAAGTTGCTTACAATGTACTTCTTGTTTACTTAGGTAATATATCTTTCTGAAGACTTTGATGAAGTTGAAGAATTTATAGTTACAATTTTCCTTAGTAATGATAAAAGATAAAGTAGATATAAATATTTTAACGGTAATTCTTGATAGATACCTAGCTTGTTATATGTAATTTTACTATGTTAAAGCCTTTCTTTTGTTTAAACAAAAAAGGGGAAATAGTGTGAAAGGTGCTTCTGTCTGTGTGTTGCTTTTCTTGGTTAGTAAATAAACTACCTTGGCCTGTTCATAGGGCAGAATTTAGGTAGATGTGGAAGATGGAAATGGATGCTAGGAGAAAGAAGGTAGAGTCAGAGAGACGCCATGGATCCGCCAGAATCAGATATGCCTCATCTTTGCAGGTAAGCCTCTGTCATGTGGCAATATACAGATTAATAGAAATGGGTTAAATTAATGTAAGAATTAGCCAATAAGAAGCTAGAGCTAATGGGTCAAACAGTGATTTAAATAATATAACTTATGTGTAATTATTTTGGGGCTGAGATGCCAATAAATGAACAAGCAGTCCTCTTATAACAGGTCTCCATCAAATAAGGTGAGGCTTCAAATCCCATACATCTCTAGGCATCTTGGTGAAGGAAACATTAGAGGAAGATGACTGGGTGGGTTTGGGGTATGTTAAAGTTGAGGAATGTACAGGCATGTCTCCTATGGGCATTAGATTTGAACCAGGCCCCAGCATCTGAGGCAGTTCCTCAGGAAGTATCTCCATTCAAAGCATGAGTAAAAGGCCATGATCATTACCTTTTTTGTGTAGCCTTAATTCCCATTTCTTCCCAGATAATCATGATAGGTCTCTTTCTTCCCTTAATCATTAAGACTTAATATCACAGGGTTACATCTAAATTCAGGATATGGCTACCTGGGAGACCATGGAGATTATTATATCTCCATGTTGTTTTATCCAGTGTCTAGTTCCAGTCTGCTCACATCCAAAGAAGAACTATAGTAATCAGGAGCCCACCTCCCCACAGTTTCTAATAGCAGAAGCAGTCTGGTTGCTTCCTGGGCATACATAAAATGTTGTCTGCAGGAAGGCATGTCTCTTAAGGACATAAGAACACCCAGATTCATTAGGGTAAGATGGTTGGGTTAGGGTGTACCCCCAAGAGACTCTGCAATAAGGTCTCTCTTCGTTTCTCATAATCTAGTCTCCCATGTCCCAGATCCGATGTGCCAAATTGCAAAGCTCAAACATCAGATCATACAACCATGATCTGGGTATAGTCATCTGATAAGTCTAGTTTAGGATCCCTCCAGTGCCAGTGCTCAACAAGATCTACATCACCTTCTGTGGTTGGTGGGGACTTGCTATATACACATCAATCCCTGTGAGAAAAGTTAACATGATGACCTCCAGGAGAGCCATCTTAAATGGATAAACAGGCAACATTTTCCTCAATCGTCAGCATCTCTTGAGCAGTGGTGATTTTTCTTTTCTTGTGTTTGAATTTAAGGATTGTCTACCATAATCTCATTCTTTATTTATTGGTCATCTTGTTCTTCCTTATTATCTTGAGGGAAGGGGAGAAATTTTAAGTTACCAGCAAGCCAGTAACCATATTTGTGTTTCCTCTCTGTTTGGGAAGTCACATCCCTTGGCCCTGTATAAAAAAGGGATATGAGTCCCTCCATTGGTTAGGGAAAGGATCTTTCCACCTAACCTTTAGGCCTCATTGGTAGGGATCTCTAATGTTTTATTTTGTTTATATGATTAATGAAATGTAAAATATTGATGGTTAATAACGCCTTTTGCAATGGTAAATGGGGAATTCTTCTCCCCCACGTTGTTTTATAAGGACCTCTTAAAGATATTAGTGATGTCTTTCGACATTCGTTTGACCATGAAGGTGTTATGGGATTCTGGTAGTATGGAATATATTCTATCTCTAGGAGAATTCTTTTCATGTTTTGCTTATAAAATGGGACCGTTGTTGAAATTGACTTGTGGTATTTCCAACGTAGCAAAAAATTATAAGAAGTGGCTAAGGGTTGCCTTTTCCCCTTAGTGGGTGGTAGTCTAGCATGCTTTAGAGTACATGTCTGTGGTCACAAACATATATTTTTTTTCTTTTTTCTTTTTTTTCCGTTTTTATTTATTGAGAAAGAAAAAAAAATTTCCGCCACCTCCCAGCCT
>NW_004949153.1:111403-120564 GCF_000317375.1 Microtus ochrogaster | reverse complement strand
GGTATCCAGAAGAGCACAGGAAGCCTGGCGCAGGAGCTAAAGGTGCCTGGGCTCCCTTCCAGGGGACCCTGAGGCCTGCCTGGTAGGCAGGCACTTACTGCTCTGGGTGGGTAGCCTTAGAGTAGGAGCTTAAAACTCACAAATATATATTTTAATTTGACAAATGGAGAGTAATGTGCTACATCTGTTTGTCAGATAATATTGGGTCCTAACCCTCTTAAGTTCACTTGTAAAGGTGGAAGGTACAGAGAAATTGTTGGCAAGTCTTATATGTATGAAAAATTCTCTTTAATTCTTTTGTGGGGATCTGTGGGTATTTGAGTCCTATCCAGTTGACATAAGTTATGCATTTGAGTAGCATTTTATATGGGAAGGTTTGAGAATTCTATGAGACAAGCCCCTAAAGCTACATCATCCACAGCAGCATTATCTTGGGAAATGAGGCCAGGGAGGGTTTGTTGTCATTTGAGGTGTTGAATGTGTACAGGTTTTTGCTACCTTCTAAGAGCTATCTGAGTTGTATCATCAAGGTAGAAATAGGATTAATATTTAATCTGATATAGGCATAGGGTAAGTGTGGCAGTAGGTTCACCACATAAGAGCTGTCTGAATAGAGGTTGCAGGGTTCAAGGATCTCTTATAGGACATTATATATGTTCATCATTTACTTATATTGAGCATATCCCCCACAAGGGAGAATTTTGATTTGCCTTGGTCCATCCTTCAGGGAAAACTACAAAGGCAGCCTCATTTTTCCCACCATCTGTGCAAAAGGTGAATGTTTGGGGCATGGGCCTAGAAGTGCAGTGTATTTATTGATATTGTTTCACTAACCAGGACTCCCTGAAGTGGGTGTTCAAGGTCTCTAGAAATCCCTCCAGGGTGAGGTTCAATTGAGAACAATGTCTGGTCTCCCATTCTAAATCCTTAAGTTTGAATGGAATTATTAATTTAGGAGGATCTTTACTATAATGTCGAAGAGATGTGTCCATGATTTTTATGATCATATCAACTATTTTTTCGACTAGAGAGTACACTGTGTGAGTGCCCCTAAGGTGGTGATACTCATTCTAGTGGTTGTGACTGCTGAACAATGGCAGGCATCCAGGTCATTCTTCCTAATAATATTCAGTCTTGGATTGGAATGTTAGTATTATATCTCACCAAATAAGCCTGTTGGAGCTCATTGATGAATTCAGTGAGTGGCTGATGGACATTAGTGGGCAAGAAAATGATATCATCAGGCTGCACTCCTTTTAGGAGATCATATAACACATCTAGTCTTCCTGTCTCTACAGGCAACCAGGGCCTTACCCACTTAATTTCACATAGTATCTTTTGTAAACCCCATAAAGTGAGAGGCTCAGGCATGATTAATTGGTGTCCATTCACTTTGGCTTTAGTAAGTGTTAATTGGGATCCCAAAATATGAGATGGGGGACCTTCTGTACTTTAGGGCTATCTTAAAACCATGTTGTTAGAGAATATCAACAATATTTGTTACCCAGGGAGTTAGCCCTGATACATCCAAATGCCCAATGATTAGATCATTCATAAAACATATAGGAGGGTATTATCTTTGTCAAAGTAAGGAAAGAGGATACTATACAAATATTGTTGGCAAAAGGCTGGACTAATGGCCATCCCCTTTGGGAGAAGAACCCTTTTCTCTATCTGGTCAGGTCGAGGGACGTTAACTATAAAAATGGGAAAGGCAAACAAAGTTTTCACAATCTTCCTTGTGAAGAGGAATTAAGAAGAAGTGTTCCTTTAGACCCATTACAGTGAGGTGAAACTGGGAGAGGATTTCTGGAACTCAAGGTAAGCCCCTAGAAGGGGTCCATACTCGCTTCATATGAGCACAGTGTGCTCATAGGTCCTGTAACATTCTCTAGGTCCCATTAGGCTTATGTATCACAAGCACAGGGCTGTTCCAGGGGTACATCAAGGACCTTATCTATCCTTTTTTCAGCAGAATTCTGGTGATCTCCTTGAGCATCTTAATTTTAAGTTCAGGTAATGGTCACTGCTCCACCAATACTGGATTACCAGGTGCCTACCTATGGTGGGGACCCTGGTGGCAGTGGTCTCTCCTTTTTGAGGTGAATCAAGGTGTCAGGGGTATCTTTTAAATGACAGCTTGCTCAGTTTTATCGTTGTAAAAGGCTAGGTGGTTAGTGGTAACAACAGCATCCCTTTGTTCCAGGAGGTTTTCAGACATGCCCAGGAGAATCAGAGGTCTGATCTTTTCTTTGTCTCCATCCATCCCCACCCAAGTTATGGGATTAGCCATGCCTTAGGACATAGACCTTCCCCTAACCCCTGTGATAAACACCATGATTATGAAATTCCACCTGTTTGGGACCTCTTTCTTTCTGAGGACCATTTTGTTTGATGGAGTTGAAGAATGGTTAGTTATAGTTATAGTGCTCCTTAGTTTTGATAAAAAATAAAGTAGATATAAATATTGTAACTGTAATTCTTACTTGATAACTGTTTTGTTATATATAATTTTACTATGTTAAAGTAAAAGCCTTTCATTTTTGTTTAAACAGAAAAAGGGGAAATGATGTAGGTGGGTCTTCTATCTATCTGTTGCTTTCATTGGTTAATTAATAAAGGAAACTGCTTGGCCTCATAGGTCAGAACATAAGTTGCTGGGAAAGACAGAACAGAATGCTGGGAGGAAGAAGGCAGTGAGGCCGATGTGATGAAGCTCTGGCCCAAGATGGACTTAGGTTAGAATCTTCCTGGTAAGCCACAACCTCGTGGTGCTACACACATTAATAGAAATGGGTTAATCAAGATATGAGAGTTAGCCAGTAAGAAGCTAGAACTAATGGGCCAGGCAGTGTTTAAATGAATACAGTTTGTGTGTTGTTATTTTGAGTGTAAAGCTAGCTGTGCGGGAGCCGGGCAGGATGAAAAGCAGGGCTACTCACCTCATCATTACATCTGGAAAATGGTAACAGATTTAAGAGCTATTAGTAAGGTAATTTAGCTAGTGGGTTCTCTATAGTCTGGCATTGCTTTGTCTTATCTATTGCCTAAAGGCTATTCATTTAAAAGATTGTTTCTTCACTAAACATTTACAAGAAAAAGACAAAGAAAAACTTGCCTTCAGAGTCCCTACTTATAATTTTCAGCCTTCTAAAAGATATCAACTGAAGGTTCTCCCACAGGAATGTTAAATAGTCTCCCCCTTTGCCAATATTTTGTAAGTCAGCCAATAAAAATGATACATAAGCAATTACCTGAATCTATAGTATACCATTACCATGTGAGACATTTTCCTTTCTGATTCAAATGTAAATACTTTAGAAAGAATGCTTGAAGAAGAAAAAAAAATTCCTTGTTGGGTATTCCAAATTACTCCTGAAAAAATACAAAGAGAAAATTCAATTAATTATTTAGGCTGTAAAATATGTTTATAAAAAATAGACCACAACAAGTGAAAATTAGGAAAGACTGGTTGCAGACTTTTTGGTTTTTCTGTTAGTATTGCTATTCATGATAAAATACCATGTCTAAGAGAAATTTGAGGAAAAAACAATTTTTTCATCTTAACACTTCCAGGTGAAAGTTCATCATTGAGGAAAATCAGAGAAGAAACTTAAGCAGGAATCTGGAGGCAGGAATTAAAGCAGAGTCTGCAGAAAAATGTTAACTGACTTTCTCGTAATGAATTGCTCAGCTTGCTTTTTTGTATGACTCAGGACTCAAGAGGGTCATCATCCACAACTAACTGGATCTTCCCTCATAAATCACTGATAAAGAAAATTCTCCCAAAACCATGTCCAAAATTGAATATGCTGTGGTATTTTCTCAGATGACTTTCCATTTTTCGAAGTTGAGTACAGCATTCATCAAGTTTAATAAACACTATCACACACAGTTAGGAAGATTAAATTACCACATATTATGTTAATAAAAATCTATTAAAATGTTAAGACAAACTAATCAATAATTATTTAAATACTTTTATTGTGTCTTTCACATCATGCGTCTTGATCCCATTCATTTTACTGTCCGTTTGTATTGACCCTCTGCCCTTGCAATCTTCCCCCCAAAATAAAATACTATTTAAGAGACAAAAAGGGAAAAATATCAGTCTCATTATGGAAGCTGTGGTGTGACACAGTGACTCACACTTTATCCATATTTATTTACTTGCAAGTATTCATTGCAAAGAGTGATTGGTCTGGTTAAATGCCTCTGGTTTCTGCTTTACTATCAATGCTGGATCATCACTGGAACTCCTCTTAGATATCCTGTGGTAGCCCTGTGTTATGCAGATCCTGCAGCTTTGGGTCTATAGGACCAAGCCCTTCATTTTCTTCAGTAAATGACAAATTGGGTGGATGCTGGAATGGGCAAACTCATAACACTGGTTCCAGGTCCAGGATATTGCAGTTGGTCAGACTTCCAGCTCTCCCTTGTCCTCACCAACAGCGTGAGCTTCCTTGCATTGGCTTGCTAGTTCACCACTTGAATTAATGAGTAAGGGATGAGGCTAGTTCTCCTCTTTTTACAACCTCAGGATTATCTCTCTCACACCTAGGATATAAGGGCCTACTCTACTGTGGTGCCGGGGAAAAGTGTAGTGGCCACTGTCCTAAGAGCTACAGCTGATGCAGGGCAGGGAAAGCCCTCCTACTCTTAAGACTTCAGTGCCAGCTGTCCCACCTACCTTAAGCATAGAGGGGTGAGGCCAGACTTCCCAAGCTCACATTCTTTGGGTGTTCTTGAATATGAGTTTAAGATGTATTACATTTGTTTATGCTCTATAACATTTGTTTAATGTTGCAAAGATGTGTTGCATTGTTTTATGTTGCTTTGTTTAACTCTGTAAAACTGTGATAGTGTGTTTGCCTAAAACACCTGGTTTGTCTGATAATGAGCAGTATGGTCCATAATGCAGGAGAATAGGAATAGGCAGGACTGAAAGACAGAGGGAATAAATAAGGTGAATATCTAGGCTAGAGAAGGAGACTAAAAAGGGGGAGGAGTAAGAAAAGGATAAGGTAAGGAGGACACCAGGGCCCAGCAACATAGCCTCACAGCCCCCCATGGAGCAAGAAGGAAAAAGATATATAGAATAAAGAAAGGTAAAACCCTAGAGTCAAACCAAATTTAAAAAGAAATAAGAAAATTTAGGTTAGAAAAGCTGGCTACAAATAAGTCAAACTAAGGCTGGGTATTTATAAATAAGAATGTTCCACGTATTCATCTGTGAGCCGGTGGCAGGTCTCCTAAGAGGAAAAGAAACTCAAGAATTTCATCGTTGTGCTAGTTCACTTGTACCACTGTCAGTAGGATCAGCTTAACTCTGTTGTCCAGGTAAGATACAGCGTCCATTTTCCCAAATGCTGCAACTGGTAACAGAGAGGGTTAGCTCCCTCTTCCACCAATGATAGTAGGGGCATGGGGTTCGGGCATTTTTTCCTTGACCTCACCACCACATGGAAGATGAGTGGGGTTTGGCCAGCTATCCAAATCTCACACTCTCAGGGCCAATTAAACAGCACCTCCACAAACAGGGTCAATTTTGCTGTGCTTCCCACATGAGATTCAGTGCCCACTTTTTCCAGTTTTGTAACATGTAAAGGGGTGACCTTTTCAGTTCCCTGTCAGCTGGAGGTAGTATGAGAGAGGGAGGAGAATACCTTTCCTTCACCCCTACTACTGCACCTCAGACAATGGAGGCACTGCCAGATAATCTGCTCATACCATCAGGAATGGCCCAGCTTTGCCCCTGTCTACAAGATCAACTCTACTATGGTACTCAAATGAAGCACAGGGCCCTTTTTGAGGGCTGTAGCCGATGAAAGGTTGGAATCAATGATTTCTTTATTTTTGCTTCTTTTCTTTCTTTTTTAAATTTCATGTGACGCAGAATGCCTATCTAACAAATTATTCAAAAAATGACTTTCAACATCAGAATAAAGTATTTATGTATTTTCATTTTGTGAGTCAATTCAATATGCAACCAGCTTCTACTATACCTACAGAAATGGAAGAAAGGCAAGGAGATCATTGTATCAGTTGCGATACATATCAGTCATTAACTACTGCTTGCCACTTTGCACACTATCCATTGATTCAAAATAGTCAGGGCATTTTCTAATGTATTAAAATCTTGATAACATGAAGGGTATACAAAAGTTCAATGAGAAGTAAATCTATTTGCTAATAAAATAATTAAAATCCACTCAAAAATGTCTGCTGCCTTAGTCTAATCATAGAAACTATGCCTATCCATAACATTATCAGTTTAGTAGTTGTTTTTGAGTTTGCAAAGACTTCTTTGAAAATAGAGAAAATCACAAGTGTGGAAATATTACCTCTTTGTAAAACTAAAGCATAAACAATCTTTGGGAAACAGTACAGGCACATGCCAAAATGTTGAAATGTTAACTATGCATAATAATCTAAAAATGTCAAAAACACAAAGATGAATATAAAATGAAATTTGTTTAAAAAATTACAGGCTATGTATGATCTTGAGTTAATTAAGCAGTTTTCTTAGGAAAACATCACAAAATAAGAGATATAAGTGTGTAGAAAACTTTGCTCTGTGGACTACTGAATAAATGGAACAACAATCCATAGAATATGATAATTATTTGTAAATGATATATGATATAAAATTACATCTTAAATTTACACAAAGTTTTTTTTTAAGGTTAAACATTATGTTTGAAGACAGAGACTGCACTTTCATCTCCTTGCTTCTCAGACCCAAATAATGACAGAGAAACTATAATAATTGCAGCCCTGTTTTGCCAATGGCTCAGGTATATTCCTAACTAACTCTTACATCTTAAGTTAACCCATTTCTATTAATCTATGTATCAGCACAAGGTTGTGGCTTACTGGTTAGGATCCAGCATCTGTCTCCTTCGGCAGCTACATGGTGTCTTTTTGACTCCTCCTACTTTTTCTTTCTATCTATATTTGAATTTTCTGCCTTGCTTTACTCTACTAAGCCATTAGCCAAAAGAGCTTTATTCATCAACCAATAAAAGAAACAGATATACAGAACAATATCCCACATCATCTCTCCTTTTCTGTCTAATTAAAAAGGAAAGCTTTAATTTTAATATAGTAAAATTGCATATACAAAACAGTTATTAAGCCAAAATTATAGTTTAATATTTAGTTATTTGCATTTGGAAAGTTAAAGAAAACACTCTATCATTTATTTTATCACTGTAAGTCTAAAATTTCATATTTAATTTATCTTTAGTCAAAACTAAGAACAAAACTATAACTGTCTTCAACTCCATCAAAGACCCCAGAAGAATATAATATTACCTAAATAAACAGGAAGTACATTGTAAGCAACTTCCAAAACTCTAGAATTAACAGAAACATCTTATTGCCTGAATGGTCACCAAAAGTTCTTTTGTAACATTGAATGATCCACCTTCAGCCTGCAGACCCATAATATCCGACAGAGTTTTTCATGACTCAGGAAATTTGAAAGACTGTTTTCTCTATATTTCCTGTTTTTTAGTCATTTTCTGCTGTGTCTTTCAGAATTTCTGAAAGTTTCTTTCATGAAACAGGAATCCTGAATGACTGCCTTACCTTCTTTTGACAAGTTTGACATCATTTCTTGTGGATCCTACATGTCCCATTTACAGAGAATACCATCAAACAGTACAGACAAGAGTATGTTCTTGCACAAATGGCTAGTCTTGTTACATTGAAGGCAAATTCCATAATGAGTTTCTTCAGTGCCCACTTTTTTTTTATAAGCAGAAACTGAACATGTTCTTCCAGCCTCTCAGACACAAATAATTACAAACATATTATATTAATTACAAAAATGTTGTTCATGGCTCAGGAATATTTCTAGCAAAATTTCTAGAAATTTTTTTTTTACTCACTAAATTAACCCATTTCTATTCACTATGGCCTTGGCATTAACACACTTTCTACAAGTCTTGTTTCCTAGGCAGCTAACTGGTGTCTGGTCTGATTCTACCTTTTTTTCCTCTGTATTTCTCTGTTTAGATTTCTGCTAAGCCATTGGTCAAAACATCTTCATTCATTAACAAATAAAAGCAACACATATATAGAAGGACATCTCATATCATGATGGTATATTCTTAATTAGAGAGCCAAATATTTAACAGAAATGTCAACAATGAAGATATACCTATAAAGGTACCTATAAAATATACACATTGTTGTAATGAACTAACCAAATGAAATTTTAAAGAAAAATAATTACTGTATATTTCCAATAAAATATTTTAAGAAAAAAGAAGCTAGTACTATTTGTAGTATTTACCCTTTTACATTGTTGATATAAAGTAAAGCTTGTATACTCATTCTAGAATACACTTTAAAAATGTTTGTAATAAATATGTGTGTCATGTGAAGTAACTACTGAGCGCTCTGGAATATTTTTGTTAACACAGAATTGAATGATATTGTAATATTTACTGAAAGACTACTGTCAATTTGCGAACTGTAGGACCATCCCAATAACATTCAACAAGTGAATAAACTGAGATATGTGAGATATATGGAAATGAATGTAATATTGTTAACACAGGAAAATAAGCTACATACACAAAACAACATTGTTGGTCAATGTTAAAGTCACATATAGTTGAGAATGATAGAATATTCAGATTCATAAAAACTGGAAAATTGATTACTAAGATGGCCTCATGAAAGAAATATTTTAACCTTATCTATACTTAGTTTTAGATTCCATATATAATACATCTTTCAAAAAGCAAACATAGAGTGAAGAAAATTCATTCATTTGAATAAATGATCAAAATCAAAGAGGGGCAGGGCTATCAAACTGCAACATAAAAGAATTTTCAGCAAAAAAAATCATACATGTATTAATGTAATGGAAGTTACACAAATCTATGATAGAATAATCCATTTACTCTAAATTATAATGTAAGTTTTTAGTTTAATAGTTTTTCAACATTATGTAAAATGCATTTTGATATATTTTTTTCTGTGTTGATCTGAAGT
Organism: Microtus ochrogaster; assembly: GCF_000317375.1. Lineage (NCBI taxonomy): Eukaryota > Metazoa > Chordata > Mammalia > Rodentia > Cricetidae > Microtus > Microtus ochrogaster. The sequence continues at coordinate 111,555 of NW_004949153.1, read as the reverse complement.
AAAAATTATTACAATGAGACAGTATTATAAATGTAACTTTTAAGGTTGTACAGACATACTGTTTTTGAAATCTATTAGTTCCACTTGTATAATTAATAATTTAATTCTACTAGTTTTAATATATTACATTTTGTGTACTTACTGTATAATTT
>NW_004949153.1:105467-110987 GCF_000317375.1 Microtus ochrogaster | reverse complement strand
AAGAAAAATTTGCTGACGAAATATGAGGAATTTGTCAAAGAATAATATATATTCTAATAAAACATATAAACATTCTCATACCCATAAACTACACAATTCTAAATTTAGCTTAAATTCTAACTCCATTGAGAATACTATTAAAATCCCTCATTTATGGTCATTATAATTATATTAACATAATTAATACTATTTTAAGTATCACCAAGAAAAATTTGCTGACGAAATATGAGGAATTTGCAGAGGAAATATGAAAATATAACTTTAGATTTTGGAAAATCAAGCTATCTTTGAATTTACTAATGTGAGAGAAAGAACTGGGCACCAAATTTGATTTAAAGAAATATTTAGTCTCATCTAACTATATCTTAAAACCATGAATATAATATAGCTTGTAGGTGGTCCTAAAATTACCTCTATATATCTAATTATTTTTGAATAGGCAATATTTTATATTTAGAATATAAATATAGGAATAGTCTATGGTTATTGTGATAAACAATTGTGTGCATCAACTACTTCCTTTTGCTCTCTTCTGAAACAACTCTTTACTTAAAATTGAGTTACATATATATGTGGAAAGAAAGTAACCAATTATTTAGAAAGCTAATTATATAATGGTAAAAAATAATGGATCTAGTACTATATGTTTCCTATAATTAGTAGCTTGTGATAGCTCATTGAAAGATAGTTTGCTTTTTGTAATCAACTATTCCTTCTTCATTTTCTGTTTAATTAAAATATTTTCAATTTCTCTCTAATAATGTCAAGCTGATATTTAGTGGGAAAGACTTCCTAATGAATATTTGCTGACTTTGTTTACATTTCTCCTACAAACACAGAGAGCAGCATTCTAAGTTCTACAGCCATTGCATGTTTAATTTAGATGTTCTTTAAATGCAAGTCATACTGCTTTTTCTTAAAACAACAGCAATGAGAAAATGGATCCTTCATTTATGTGTGTTTGAGTGCACAATGGGTGACTCACTAAAGATTTCAGGAAATGCTATATTTTAAGTGTTATTTCTCTTCTCCACATTTATGCCTGTAAAAAAATTTATTTTATGTGTTATACTCTTTTCAAGTTCTTGTCTTCTTACAAGAAAATGATTTCTCAATTTCTGTTATGACATTTTGGAACTTTTCTTGTAATTTACTTCTGAGTCTGAAATCATTGTTGTTTTAAGCATGTACTACCTTTTTATGTGTTTTGATTTGGTTCCTCCAAATTAACCAGGCAGGTTTTGAAATCTATAGAAAGCTGACTGGTACAAATAGCCACCTACTGGACTTCTCTCATAAGAGCAGAAATACACTGTTTTTGAATTAGAAAAAAATCAACAGAATTTATTTCTCGAATTTGCCTTTTTATTTTTAAAGTAAATACCCCTCTGAAAATCTTCAGGATCATGACATCTCTTTCTTTCTGAGAGACAATGTAAGAAAGTATAACTAAATTTGCTCTAGCACAGCTTTATAGTAAAAGCAAAAGACATGCTTTTACTATCATTATATGCATCTAAAAATGTTTACATATACTGTTCATAATCTTAAATAATTAAATGTTTTATAAGAGAACCAAGCTGGAACAGCGGATGTCTCTGACTGTTTTACTGGCTTTTGATACCCTACTCATCATACTGAATATCCTTGTCCAGCCTTAGCACACAGAGAGGTGCTTAATATTACTACAACTTGATAGGCCATGTTTTATTGATACTCATAGGAGATATGTTCTTGATGGATAAAAACAGAAGAATAGGGGATTGGGGTTTGGGAGTGGGGAATGGAAAAAGGGGATTGGGAGAGGATGATGGGGGAGTCTATGGCCAAGATATAAAATAGAAAGGTGAAGCAAAAACCCTAATAAAATGGCTCAAAGAACCAAAATTTTAAAACTGTTTTGAATGTTAAATCTAAATTATACATATTTTTCACAATGGGTATGCCACCAGAATGCAAGTGTTGTGAAAACCACCACTAATTCAAAGCCAAAATGGAGAAGGAAAAGAATCATATCAATATCTTTGTCATTGAACTAGATTCGGGGAAGTCCAACACAACTGGCCACCTGATCTACAAATGTGGTGGTATGGACAACAAAACATTTGAAAAATTTGACTAGAAGGCTGCTGAGATGAGTAAAGGCTCCTATACCTGGGTCTTGGACAAACTTAAAGCTGAGTGTGAGCATGGTATCACTATTGACCATCTCCCTGTGTAAATTTGAGACCAGCAAATACTATGTTACTATCATTGATGCCCCTGGGCACAGAAATTTATCAAAACCATAGTTACAAGCACATCTCAGGTGACTATGCTGTCCTGATTGTTACTACTGGTGTTGTTGAACTTAAAAATGGTATATTCAAGAACAGGCAGACCCATGAGCATGCCTTTCTGGCTTATACCCTTGGTGTGAAACAGCTAATTGTTAATATCAACAAAATGGATTCCACTGAGCCACCCTACAACAGAAGAGATATGAGGAAATTGTTAGGAAATTAGTACCTATATTTAAAAAAAAATTGGCTACATCCCTGACACTGCAGCATTTGTACCAATTTCTGGTTGGAATGATGACAACATGCTGGACCCAAGTGCTAATATGAGTTTGTTCAAGGGATGGAAAGTCATGAGCAGCAAAGATGGCAGTGCCAGTGGGTCCATCCTGCTGGAAGCTTTGGATTGTATTCTGCCACCCACTTGTCCAACTGACAACTCTCTGTGACTGCCCCTCCAGGATGTCTATAAAATTGGTGGTATTGGAACAGTCTCTGTGGGTCAAATGGGGACAGGTGTTTTAAAACCTGGAATGGTGGTTATCTTTGCTCTAGTAAATGTCATAACAGATATAAAGTCTGTTGAAATGGACCATGAAACTTTCAGTGAAGCTCTACCTGGGGACAATGTGGGCTTCAATGTAAAGAATGTGTCTGTCACAGATGTTAGATGTGTCAAACTTTCTGGTGACAGCATAAATGTCCCACCAATGGAAGGTGCTGACTTCACTGCTCAGGTGATTATCCTGAACCACCCAGGCCAAATTAGCGTTGGCTATGCTCCTGTACTAGATTGTCACACAGCTCACATAGTAAGCAAGTTTTCTGAGCTTAAAGAAAAGATTGATCGACGTTCTGGCAAGAAGCTGAAAGATGGCCCTAAATTTTGAAATCTGGTGATGCAGCCATTATTGATATGGTTCCTGGCAAGCCCGTGTATGTTGACAGCTTCTCTGACTATCCTCCACTGGGTCATTTTGCTGTTTGTGACATGAGGCAGAGAGGTGCCATCAAAGCTGTGGACAGGAAGGCTGCTGGAGCTGGCAAAGTAACCAATTCTGCCCAGAAAGCTCAGAAGGTTAAATGTATAATATTGCTACTTCCTGTCACCCCAGGCCTAATCAGTGGTGGAAGATGATCTTAGAACTCTTTGTCTCAATTGGCTATTTAAATTTAATAGTAAAAGACTGGTTAATGATAACAAGGCATTCCAAACCTTTAAGAATAGGAGAATGTTTTGGGGCCTATTTTAAGTTATTTGTTTTCAAAATCAGTACTTTTTAATGGAAACAACTTGACAAAAATTTGTCACTGAATTTTGACACTCATTAAAGCAAGTTTAATGTGGAAACATCTGAATTGTATTAGTTCCTATATAACAGATTTGTAATCGCACCTCAACGTGAACTATCATATTAATGTTTAATGATCTTGACAGACAAAAAGGAAAGAGTGTGTGCTGTTAGTTACTTTTCTATTGCTGTGAAGATACTCCATAACCAGGGCAACTTATAAAAGAAACAACATAATTTGGGTCTTGATTGTAGTTTCAGAGAATGAGCCCCTGAAAATGGTCATGGTTATTGTGGCAGCCAGTAGATAGGTGCAATGCCAAGAACATTCTTAGCTGATTGTTCCCATCCTGTCCACAAGTTGGAGGCAGAAGTAGAGTGATAAAAGAATGGTATAAACTTTTGTCTTAAAACCAACCCTCAGTGATATACCCCCTCTAAAAAGACTATACCTCCTAATCTTTCCTAAATATTTACAAAATGGCAACCAAACATTTAAATACTTTAGCCATAAAGGGAATTTTTATTTGAACAGCCACAAGAATGCAATAACATTTCAAGCAAAAACTAGAATACAGAATCAAGATGATTATAAAATGCATTTATATCAAGTTCACTTCTTTGTCAATGAATTTTCTAAAGTTTATGTGTTATTTATTAACTTTTATGATTTTTTTATTTTTATTTTATGTATATGAGTGTTCTGCCTGAATATATGTGCACCTATAAATATATAGTACCCATAGAGACTTGAATATAGCATCAACTTTCATGAAACTGAATTTCTAAATGTTTATGGACTACCATGTTGATTCTGAGAACTGAATCTTGTTTTCTGCAAGAACAATGGCTGCTGAGAAAGCTTTACAACCTACATTTTTTTTTTATTTTTTGTTATTCTTACATGTGGGTCTGTCTACATTTATTTAAGTAAAAAAGGTGCATGCAGAATCTCAGTCTTCTGTAAAACAGAAGACACTTTAACTAATTTGATATTTCTCTAGGCCCTGACATGTAATATTCTATATGAGAGGTCTGCTCAAAATGAAATTAAAGTCCAATATTAAATTAGTCAGTATGTATTCCCTACTAACTTCTGCAAGATTAGGGCATAACTTCTCACATTTATACAATATGGTTAAAATTATTGGACAACAGAGACCATTTTACTGCTGCATCATATTCAGTTTAAATTAAGGTGATTGTCATAAAAGCCACCTTTTAGAGTTATGATTCCCATAGATCTCATTTTCATAAACGCCAATGAAGGAAATGCCAGGATAAAAATATGTAAAGACATTTATAAGAAAAATGTTTAGTACAAATAAAAAACTTATTCAGTGAATGAATCTACTTACTGCAAAAATTAAAAGCAGAGTGTATCTAGAAGTTGTAATGTTAACATGTAAAATATACCAATGCTGATAATTAAATATAAAAATAGCAACATAGTTCTCATACTAATATTTCTTCTTTGGCATTATGTTAAAACAAGAACTGATGGGAAGCAGTAAGGTGTATAAACATTCTCATGGTTAATAATTCAATTAGATAATATACTGATCAGTGGTGGTATAACTTCTTAGGCAATGTAAGATTTCATAGAATTTTGTAATAAAACCTTCATGAAAAAATGTGATAACACAATTATAATATTAAATTATCTCTCTCAAAAGAATTTACACATTAATACATTGCAGAATACCTATCTAGTCAAGTCATTATCAGTTTTTTCTATTTCCGATCATCATTATTTTGAACCGATGATTATTTTTATATGACATTATATATAGTGATGCCACTTCCACAGCAGTAACTGCCGTGTAGTGACAAATGCCATTGCACTGGCCTGAGCCTGCTGAAGGACTGAGGTTAGAGCTTCCTGGAGCGCAGCCTCAGGCAGTCTCCTGGCAATCAGCAGTCCACATGGGACCTGATGCCGAAGACAG
>NW_004949153.1:99547-105132 GCF_000317375.1 Microtus ochrogaster | reverse complement strand
AGCTTTAGAATATTGGTATAAAACATCTGATGAGGAATGAAAAGCATACCTGGGCCTGGATACAGTGCAACAAAGTATAATAAAAATATATTAATGAGGGCTTTGAACTCTGAGGCTTTAACCTTGAGAAATAGCTCTTGCTGATTAATTGTAGTGTGAGACAGTGTTTTAAGAAAACAGAACTGAAAGTCCTTGCAGCTGTGGTACAAAGAAAGTCCTGAGTTAGATATTGCTTATTTATGTCTAGAACTGTGAGTGGGGTGATAATGCACATATGCCAAGTTCTTTGATTTGTTCTGTACATAAACCTTAACTTTGCAGAAGTAAAATTGCAGCAGATTCTCACTACACAGTGTGTCTGTCTGTCATTCCCTTGCGTTGTATCCTGACTTTCCTATCCTTCACCCCTGTTCTCCCGCGGATTGCAGTCTCCCAGAGAGACGGTCCGTGGCATAGTGACACTGACATCATAAATATACTGCTCTTATTTAAATGAATAATGTAGATATTTGATCCAATCTAGCATATTTCAGGACAGAAGAGGTGGTTCATTTGTTTAGAGCACATACGGCTTTTGCAGAGGACCTGCATTCAGTGTCCAAAAGCTGTGACAGGTGACCTGAAACTGACTATAGGATCTATCTTCTGGTCCCTGAGTTCGTCTGAAATCATATGAATATACTTACAAAGGGACACATGCACACATACTTATGATTAAATCAAAAAATATATGTTCTTTAAAAATCTAATATTTTATTGAGGAAGATCGTATAATAAGCTGATTATATTTTGAAAATACATTTAAGTAGGATCATTTTCTCCCTGATGTTGCTTAAATTGAAGTATAATGTAATCAATCAAATATAAATTTTAACAAAATTTACTACATAATTTAGGATTAACTGATTTTTAGTTTTCAATAAAAAAATTCCTGGGAAAATTAGAGATTGTCTTTAATTTAAAAATAGAGAGGTGGTATGGTCTGAAAGCATATTTTTCAGAGCTTTAAGCTTTCAGTTAAAAGAAGGGAAACTAGAAATGGCAGTTGTTGGAGGCATAGAAAAACATGTGAGTCTCTTTTTCTATATTTTCAATTGTTTACCTGTTCTTATTATCTCAGTTCTCTTTCTTCAGACTCATATCCAGAAATATGTTAAAAAAGAGAGACAAATGAAATGTTTTCCTCAGTTTGGTTAATACAATGTCCTGGTAGTAATATAATTTTGTGTGGTAACAAACATATATTGGTGCACACAAATAAAAATAGCCTATTACATTTATCCTCGGAGAGATGACATCCTAACCGAAAATGTTATTCTTATATTCAAGTGTCAAGTATTGTCAAAAGATTCAGCAAGAACTACAAAGGCACTAAGAGATAGGTTTTTAATTTTTAATGGAGGAAGGCTCATGAAAGATCAGCATTTGAGATGTTCTTGACCAAGTAGATAAGTATATAGTAGATTGGGAAAAAGAATGACATTTCAACAAGACTAAAGCTATAAAGGCAATATATCACTAAATGTATGGGAAGAATAATAGTCTAAATTTACTTAAATCTAGATAACATGTAAGGATGTATTGACACGTACAGAATGGGGGTTTCATGTACTGACATACTGATTTGCAATTCATCCTATTATTATATTGAAGATTTTTTTGGATCACATGTGTCATGTAACTTAATATAACAAAACTAATGTTATGTTTGAACTAAAAATAAAGGAAGGGGAGAAATGGATTTCAAACTATTATAAGTAAACATACAGCTGTTGTTTACTTTCATATACAGAGAAGTATCTTCAAAAGTCCAAATTTTATTGTAGAGTTTTCTATACTTAGGAAAAAATTGTGTTTTTCACCATTTCCTTTTACTTCTTATATTGAATCAGATAATTTATACAAGTAATAATGCATAATTAAAACAATTCAAGTTAAATTATCAACATCCTTAGCCATCAGAGAAACACAAATCAAAACAACTCTGAAATTCCATGTCATTTAAGGTTGGCTAACTTTCTGCTTCATAATTCTGCTGAAATTACAGATGTTATTGACTTTCTCTCTTGCTTTATTTACTAAAGTATGTTGTTGTCACTGTGCCCTAAATATACAAACTCCATCACTTGCTCATGTTGATTTACCAAATATATTTTCCGAGTCCTGTATTCTTTGTCTATAGGGATTTTTTATAAATCATGTCTTTTCAAAGGTGATTCATTTATATACCATGTATGAGGTTGCCCTTCTTTCTGTAGGTGAAAGAAAAATTATACTGTTACAGAGTTATCTTTTTGAATTGTAGTACATCTGGCCATTGTATCTATCTTGTATTTTCTAGTTTTCCCAACATTTTCATTTTACTTACACAGTATTAAATTTCCCTATTTCCTTAACACCAATCTCTTTCAACATCAGTTTTTTAGCAAGCTCTCTTCTCTAATATATAAGTCCAATGATAGAAGTATGAAGCTAACACATTAAAAAAAACTGACTAGGCATATAAAAGAAAACTAAGTTGTTTTAGGAATGCCAGTGTATTTACTGAGAATTGACTTCTGTGGCAAGCAGCTAGAGATAAATGAAATATACCATAATACTTAATACATAATAGAAATACTTAATAAAATGCTAAGTAATAGGAGGAAAAGTAATAAAAGGCATTTTTGTCATAATATAAATAAATAGCCAAACAGCACATTTTAATGAAAATGATAAGATGTAGATTATTATATTATGCTTATTTTCCTATAGTATAAAGTATACCACAATGCCAGAAAATACAAATGCATACATACTCGCATTGACATAAAATTCAATAGAGAAGAAGCAGGAAGTTAAAACTAATTAAAACAATTATATATTGCAATGTGAAATACTAAGATGGATATGTAAAAGTAACCATAGAAAATTAGAAATCCTGCAAAAAGTTCCATTATAGGAGTAAAACTGCACCAACCAAAAAAATCTCTGAGACAAGCAGAAAAACACATTTACTAGCAGAAAGATTTTCTTCATCTACATATATCTTGGATATTCATCCTTTTTTTTTCCTATGCTTTTAAACTGCTATGGGCAAGGGCTTTTAATCTCTCCTACATTTTTTTTAGTTTCTGAATTTACATTTAAACACAAGCAAAACATATACACAAGCCATATATTTCTTTTCTTCACTGCATACCTGGCATTGGGATTAAAGACTCTGGTGACGAGCTGCACTGTTCTTTCTATGATGGTTTTGTCATTCTTGGAGGAAGTGTTGTAAGCAATCTGACCACATTAAAATTGTTGCACATCAATAGAATGTCCAGTTCCTTGATGGATGTACCCAGATCTTTGAAATCACTACCCAGGATTCCCAAAATGAGCATTTTACCTCTGTAAAAGATGTTGGACATTGGATTTTAGCCATTGAATCATCTTCATACCTGGTTGTTGATATCTCTGGGTTTCTAAAAGTTTTGTTTAATTTTAATATATAATTCTGACATGTTTTTGATTAACTATTTGTTCCCTTTTTTGATATTCTTGGGTTTCATCAGAGCCTAGAGGGCAGCTATCCAGAGGGAAGAAATAATGTAGGGAACAGATATAAGCCACCTTTCAGGAAGCAATTAGGAAGAAGGAAGGTGCTACTAATTTTTACTAATACACACACATAGTATGTGTGAGTGTATATATACAAATAAATATCCATTTATTTTTATGGATTATTTAATTTTTTCTCATTAGAGTTAAGCAAATAACAAGAATTTATGGCTTCAGTATAACAGTCATATGGTTTTATGTCTTCAATGACAGTGAAAGACTGAAAGTGAGTGAGATTTCAAATACATTACATTATATATATGTATATATCAGATTTTGTTATGTGAATGTAATGTCTATTCAAAATTATTAAACACATTAATTAATAAACATCTTACCACCTCTAAATGGATTTTAAATTATAGCACAACTTATGTGGTGTTAGCCTCCAGGATTTGTGAAAAATTTACTGTGTAATATCAGATAATTAATACACTTCATCTTACAAGTCATACAGTTCTGCCACAGCTACATAATTTTGCTTTTGTTGTATGAAATCCAGTAGGAAAACAAATGGTGTGACTGTGTTCCAATAAAATCTTATTTACAAGAAGAGATAGCAAATCAAATTTGATTTTTTTTTTGTAATTTACTAATCTCTGTTCTCAATAGCTAACCCTTTAGTGATAGGTTTAGGATACTAAATAACAGAACTTTAATGGTAAGAAATAAGAAAAGTGGCCGAATTATTATCATCATAAACGGAGAGAATATAAAATCTCAGTGAAAATATTCTGAGTTACTTAATTGAATCTATTTGATGCTGTTGCCATGTAAAAGAAGTAATGGAAGCTACTCTCTACATAATGCTCATGTGTTTTAGTTTAATTTTTGCTGTTGTTATAAAATATTGTGACAAAAAGCAAAGTGTAAATATGGAATTTTATTTTATTTTATTATTGTAGGTTAGATAAAGTTCACTAATGTGGAGAAATCAGGCAGAAACTTCAAACATCTAGTCACATAATACCAGCAGTCAAGAGTAGAGAGAAATTATTGTAAGATGCTGCTTTTTTGTTTCCAGCTCCTCAGCCCTGAAATATTCACACAGAAACCATGTTATTTGCAATACTTTTGACCAATAGCTTAAGTGTATTTCTGGCTAACTCATACATTAAACTAACCCATCTCCATTAATATGTGTACTGCCACATGGTTGAGGCTTACTTGGTAAAATTCCAACAGCTGTCTCCCGCAAAACTACATGGCTTCTCCTGACTCAGCATTCTTTCTCCCAGAATTCAGTTTAGTTTTCTCTGCAAAGCTAAATTTTGCCTTGCTATAGGTCAAAACAGTTTCTTTATTCACTAACCAGCAGTATTCACAGCATGCAGCTTAGTTTTCCCCACCTACCTCTGTTGTGCCATGTGCACACCCAAGACAGTTTTTTTAGTCATTAATCAATAAAAGTAATACATATACAGAAGGACTTCCCTCATTATACCCTTCTTCTGTTTAAATAAAAAGGAAGGTTTTAACTTGAATAAAGTAATTACATATAATATGTAATGGTGTAAACGAATGCAGACAGATTGTAAAAATATATATACAGTTTAATAGAGAAATAGACTTACAGAACCACCATTCCCGCGGAGACCAGGAAAGCAGAAGCAGTGGCTGGGAGCGCGCTCGCCAAATTTATAGGCAAACATTAGCCCAAGGTGAACACGCCCCCTAAGGGGGGGGGACTTATCCCTACATCTCCCCTTTTTTTTCTAAATAAGACAGAACTAAACCAAATACAACTATATACAATAATAACAATTAATAAATATAACAAACAATATTGAGAACAAAAGTTTTGCTAAACATTCTATCTCAAAGAGTCTAAATAATGTAGAGAGTAACTACAATTATATAATCTTCAACTAGTTCAAAGATCTGAGAAGGGAATAAATATTACTTAACAAATGAGATATATCCAAAATGTGCAACAATTGACAGCGACAACTGACTACCTGGGCAATCAACCAAAGTCTCGTTTGCAATGTTGAGTC
>NW_004949153.1:92438-93242 GCF_000317375.1 Microtus ochrogaster | reverse complement strand
ACTTGAGCTTCTGCTAATTCAGGCAGTGGGGTTCTGCTGCAAACTTAGCCACTGCAGGCAGAATGGGCCTGTGTGGCCCAGTGTGTCTTGGACTCGGCACTGGGGCCCGAGTCACAAACTAAAAAACAGCAACCGGGAGCGTGCTGTGTTAGCTAGCGGGCTACGCGCTTGAGTTGGGGTTAAAATAGCCCAACGTTGGACGCCAAAATGTAACGGCTTAAATGAATGCAGACTGATTGTAAAAATATATATATATATATATACAGCTTTAATAGAGAAATAGACTTACAGAACCACCATTCCTGCAGAGACCAGGAAAGCAGAAGCAGTGGATGGGAGCAGGCTTGCCAAATTTATAGGCAAACATTAGCCTGAGGTTAACATGCCCCCTAAGGGGTGGGACTTATCCCTACAATAACAAAACAGGTATCAAGTAAGAATTATAGTTATAATATTTATCATAACTAAAAAGTAAGAATTATAGTTATAATATTTATCATAACTAAAAAGAACTATAATTACACCTATCTATTTTTTTAATTCTATCAAAAACTCCAGAAGGATATAATGTTCCATCAAATACTCCAGAAAGATGAAATATTCCATCAAAGACTCCAGAAGGATATAATACTACCTAAGTAAACAGAAAGTGTGTTGTAAGAAATTTCCAAAGCTCTGGAATTGACAGAGACATCTTGCTACCTGGATAGTCACCAGGAGTTATTCTGTACCATTGGGGCTTCTGTAGAGCAAAGGACATAGTCAATAAGACAAAAAGGCATCCTACTGAATGGGAAAAAAAAA
>NW_004949153.1:89698-91048 GCF_000317375.1 Microtus ochrogaster | reverse complement strand
GATCTAGTGGGAGCTCACCAAATCCAGCTTGACTGGCTCTGAATGAGTACGTGATCAAACCAGACTCTCTGAATGTGGCTGACAATGGGGGCTGACTGAGAAGCCATTGGTAATGGCACTGGGACTTGTTTTTACTGCATGTGATGGCTTTTTGGGACCCTAGTCTGTTTGGATGCACACCTTCCTAGGCCTGGATGGAGAGGGGATAGCCTTGGACTTCCCAAATGGCAGAGTACCCTGCCCTCTCTTAAGACTCAAGGGGGAGGGAGGAGGGTGAATGGAGAAGCTGGAGGGAAATGGGGGAAGAGGTGGAAGTGGAAATTTTTGAATGGAAAAATAAAAAAATTTCAAAGAAAATACCATAATATACATAATCCAGACTCTGTGTATTTTCCGTCTTTATGTCTGATTCTGTCCTATTGTGTATCTGAAATCATTTTCTGTCCAGAAGTGCTTCTTAAAATGCTAAGTAACATGGCTAGAACTAAGGCCGATTTGCCTTTTGGCTCAGCCCAGACCAATATGACAGTGATCCAGTCAGTGACTTAAACTACTAGGTGGGAACCATCATCATGCTGGTAACCAGTTGGCCCATGCTGCCACCAAGTAACTTGCAGCACATTTCCCACAAACCTCATTCAAGCACTTGGCTTCCTGAAAGAGTCAAAGTTTGTGCTGGCAGCATGGCCAGAAAGCCACTGTTTTAAAACCATGTGGCTTTTTTTCCTGCTAAAACTGAATCAGAAAAACCTCTCTTAATAGAGCTGCAACATGCTTCCAGAAAGAAGAGACCATCCAGAAAAATAAAATGCAGCTAAACTTTGTTTTTTAGTGTCTAGAATTTTTCAAGACCTCTTAGGTTTTTTGTGGATTTAGCTAGCACAAATTGGTGATGTGGGATTCCCCTATGTATGCTTTGACTCCCATTAGTTAATGAATAAAGAAACTGCTTTGTCCTATAGCAAGGCAGAATTTAGCTAGGTGTGGTAAACTAAACTGAATGCTGGAAGAAAGAAGGCAAAGTTAGAAAAAATCATGTAGAACTGCCAGAGACAGTCACCAGAACTAGACTCAGTAAGCCACAGGTTCTTGGCGATACACAAATTAATAGATATGGGTTAATTTAAGATATAAATGTGTGTGTGTGTGTGTGTGTGTGTGTATCTTATATGTATAAGTTAGCCAGAAATATGCTTAAGCTACTTGCCAAACAGTATTGCAAATAATGTGGTTTCTGTGTAATTGTTTTTGGGCTGAGTAGCCAGGAACAAACAAGTGGCCTCTTAAAACAAGAAATGAATATACAAACACGTCCTTGTGTTAGCAGAGGGCCCGCTTGTTTATTTCGGC
>NW_004949153.1:64040-89118 GCF_000317375.1 Microtus ochrogaster | reverse complement strand
TAGTAGTCATTTACCTACAGGTCCTGCATGTCCAGTTAAGCAGTCCAGGCAAGAGCAGTTTCTTGTCCAAATGGCTAACCAACTATATAAGGAGCCTCTTTGATGCCCATCTTCTTCTTGAAGTAGTTTCTGCTACCAGGAGCAGATGTATATCACTGTCATGAAAAGTGTTAAGTTCTTAAACATTTTAAATGCCATATTCTGAAGGTTTTGGAATATTTGAAGAATATCTAATATCCCTAACTGAAATATATCTAGAAAATCTAACATGATTACAAGATTGATAATTTTCTATTAACCTATATTTCTTAATTATACATTATATTTTTAAATGAGCTTCACAAACACAATACCTTAATCAAGATCAGAAATACGTATACATATAAAAAATAGACATTAAATTTGTATCAATAAACAAAGATCTATACCAAAGCAAAATTTTCATCTCTATAGCATATCCCCTTTAAATGTAAAAGAACATTAATAAGCAATATTTGGGAATATGGGTGCAGTTTTGTCCATACTGCTTCTTGCTGTTTGGGGGTGCTATTAATTGGGTCTTTCATGGTATATCCTGTGTGCTAGGTTCATCTCAGTCAGCAGTTGGGTGACCCACAGCAAGCTTTTATGGGGTGATGGTCCATGAAATGATATTTGTCTGGATGCAATCCACAAGTCCTCATCTTCTGTGAAACCAAAAGAAGAGCCTCTTTTCCCAAGAAACATGTTATTAGACCCAAATTCTGAGGTCAAGATACCTTTATAATATACATGTTGGCTTAGCTTAGCAGCCCATACAATGAAATGTCTCTCTGTTCTTAGCTCATTCACAGGCAAAAAAATTAACAAAAACACAATAATATGAATAATCCAGACTCTCTGAGTATTCTCCATCTCTATGTGACTTATTTTTTTACTCCTTCTAATCTATAATTATCTGTACTCCGTCTCTTTAAAGACTTTACCATTTTTAAGCATTAGCTTTTTTATGACTCTCTATAATCTTTTTCTTCTCTCTTCCAAGCATACATACATTTATCTAACACTATGACTCATTTAGAGTCATAGCCTGGAAATATCTCTTTGTATAGAAAGAAGGACCTCCTGCACCATCTTTGCTTGATCTCAGCTTGATTTCTCCATTGGTAAATAGTTCAGAACAGCCTTACCCAAGAAATGGTGCCACTCCCAGTGTGTTTCATTTTTTCACATCAATTTGTTTAATTAAGACAATCTTCCATAGACAAGTTCACAGGCAAGCCCAGGTATTCTAAAATGTATCAAGTTAACAATTAAAGGCTATAGGCAGAGTTTTCTGCCTAAACCATTAATGAGTTCTGACCCAGTAACTGTTCCCCAAATAACCATACAGAGTCTTAGTATTAGGTACAAATTAACAGCTTATACCATAGTCTTGCTTTTAACTATCTCTTATTACTTAAATTAACTCGTTTTTAATAATCTATGTTCTGACCCCTGGTTCATTTACCTCATCTTTGTACTTCCCACCTGCCTAGCCATCAGACACCAACTTTTTATTAACAAGGAGAGAAACATATCTTCTCACTAACAGAAGAATTATTCCATAGCATTTCCTGCTTCTTGTCTAAATAAAAAGGAAGTTTTTAACTTTAACATAGTAAAGTTATATACAACAAAAACAGTTATCAAGTCAGAATTACAGCTACAAAATCTAGTCCATTTGGTTTTGACAAAATTTAGAGATATTATTCTATCATCTTATTTTTGGAACCTAAAATTTATATCTAACTCATTTTTTATTATAACAAGGAAAATTTTAACTCTACTTATTTAGTCCTTAACTCTATCAAAGACTCTAGAAATTTATAATATTACCTAACAGCAGGGACATCTGGCATCTTGGAGAGTCATCCAAAGCTCTTCTGAAATTTTGTGGCATCCAACTTTGTCCTATAGGCCTATTATAGCTGAGAGATATTTTTGAAAATCATAAAATATTGATGGACTACTGCAATTTGTCTTGGCAGAGTTTGACAGTTGCTCTCTTTTACATCCTGCTGGTCCACTTTGGGGAATATACTGATATAATATATCATTATATAATTAGATATTATGATAGTCAGCTATTGAGGCAAACACAGTTTATATGACCAAAGAACTAGCTAATACCACAAAGAAAACAAACTCCATATGGAAGTATTTTGATGAGCATTATCAAAATTGAAGATTGGTGCTGTCAGGAGCAGACATGTCTCACTGTCATAAATAATTTACTTTATTAAACATATTAAATGCCATATGATGTACTACTTTGAAGTATTTGAAAATATAATCTATCTACCTTGTATATTCTTTAATCTTGAGAACTTACCTAATATGACTAAAAGTGTGTTTATTATAGATGACTACTAATCTGTATATTTCATTATACATTACATATTTTAATGAGTTACATAAGCTCATTACCCCAAACAAGAGAAGTAACATGCATATAATATAGCAAAAATAACTTTAAACCTTCATCAATTAGCCCAAATCCACATCAATCTAAAATATCTTGAGATTAATAGCTGTTTTTATTAAAGTAGATTCAATAATCTACCCTTTTATATCCTCATTTCTATATCACATTCCCCCTTTTTTTTCCTTTAGAAAGGGATTTTTGGATTTAAATTCTTTGTCTAGCTTTTATAACTGGCTATGACAAATACCAACTTGTGACTGACCACTTTTAGATGATAAAAATCATTCATAACCCATTTTTTGGGAATGTGGGCATAGTTTGTTTTCTAGACTGCTTCCTGTTGTCTGGGGAAACTGGCATATTTTGAGGAACACTGAAAAAATATCAATTGTTTTCTTGCCTGGAATATTGTGTAAGGTTGGATCATTCCTGCCTGTAGCATTGAAGCTGTTCTAAATTCTTGATCACCTGGACCATCCTTTTTTTTTTTTTTTTTTTTTTTTTTTGGTGTCTGGTCTTCTTGCTCTGAGAACATATAAACTTTTAAAGGTAACATACATATCTGAATTAACACAAATAGAGAGAGTAGATTGTACACAAGTCAGCCAAATTTTTTTTTATGTTTGAACAGGTAAAATATACATCATCTGTCTCATAAGATTTTTTATGCTTATTTATTTATGTATGTAACCAGTACTTTTAAAGTTTATTCCTCAATCAAACCTGATTATCTATACACTTGAATGAATCCATAGCCTTTTGTTTTCTGTGACAACAAATACTCAAATTCTTCCCAAAACCCAGATATTACTAGACCTCCATTTTAAAGTCAAGACATTTTTTTAAATATATAGGTTGGTTTATTCCAGCAGTCCTCATAATCCGATGTGTCTTAGCATTTGTGGATAACTGACCAACAATCAAAAAATTCAAAGATAGCATAGCATTCAGAATCCAGACTCCCTTTGTATTTCCTATCATTATGGGGCTTATTCTATATTTTTATTATTTTATTCATTTTAAAAGCTTTACTATTTTTTAAAAAAATAGTCTATGACTGTATGCATATATCCTTTCTCATTTCACTCCCAAGTCTATGTATATGTTTAAATACACTGCAACATGTTCAGAGGTTTTACGCCCATTGGATCTATCTTTACTGAGCATCTATATTATTTGTTGATTGCATGAGACAAATCTTAAACTGTTATGTCAGGTGCCATTACTGCTCAGCTTAGTGCATTGTGGTAGGATATGAGTGTTGGCAGCTGGCTCCATTATTCATCCAGCTGCTAGGGGACACATTGCTGTATGCAGCTGGCATGAGACTATGAGACGAGGAAGTCATGTTTGGCTCTAATTTTGTGTGTTTAAAACCTTTATAAAGGATTTATCAGGTTTTATGTGGACCCACATTGACCAATGGTGGACCACTGTTTGTAGTATGAGATTTCTATCTAGACTGCCTATTGTATCAGTCCTGTCAGCCATTACCCAAATAACTTTATAGAGACTTAATATTAATTATAAGTGCTTGTCCAATAGCTTAGGCTTGTTTTAGCTAGCTCTTATAACTTAAATTAACCCATTTCTTTTAATATATGTGTTGCCCTAAGGCTCATTTACCTTATCTACATACTTCCCATCCTGCTTGCTCTGTGTCCCTTGCCATTTCCCCATACACCCTTCCTTTTCTTCAGCATTCTCTATGCCCTATAAATCCTTCCTAGTGATCAGCTAATCAACTTTTTATTGACAATGAGAGCAATATGTCTTCAAGGGCACAGAACAATTCATCCAGAACAAATGATTATGATTATATCATAATTTAAAACAGCTACATTTAGAATCAAGTCTTAAAATGTTTCTAGAATAGAGAACAGTGTGTATATATGAAATTATCATATTGGCTATTAATTTAGGAACCCTCAAAATAAGGTACACTGGTATAGAAGGTCCTTTGGTTTATGTGTTGCTTCCATTGGTTAATCAATAAAGAAACTGCTTGGTCTGATAAGACAGAACTTAGGTAGGCGGAAAAGACAAAACTGAATTTTGGGAGGAAGAAAGCAGAGTCAGAGAGAGAGAGCTGCCAAGGAGACGCCAAATCAGACTTGCTAAATCTTTCCCGGTAAGCCACAATCTCGTGGTGAACTCAGATTAATAGAAATGGGTTAAATCAGCCAGGAGGTGGTAGTGCACACCTTTAATCCCAGCACTCGGGAGGCAGAGGTAGGTGAATCTCTGTGAGTTTGAGACCAGCCTGATCTACAAGAGCTAGTTCCAAAACAACCTCTAAAGCTACAGAGAAACCCTGTCTCGAAAAACCAAAAAAAAAAAAAAAATATGAGAGTTAGCCAATAGAAGGCTAGAGCTAATGGCCAAGAAGTGTTTTAATTAATACAGTTTCTGTGTGATTATTTTGGGTGTAAACTAGCCAGGTGGCTGGAACGAAAAGCAGGCCCTCTCTCCATCAACAGCACACATTTTATGAATTTTTGAAGCGACATTTTGAAGACATCTGCTTTCAATCTTTCTGGTAAAAATTTAATATATAGAATTGCTACTGAGAGTTTTTGTCCAGACTGGTTGTATCCAAGAATCTCATTCAAGAACTGAAAAGAAATAACACAGACACACACATACATACACAGCGAGAGAGAGAGACAGGGATGGAGAGAGAAAAACACACACACACAGAGGCACACAAACACACAGTAAAACAAAAAAAAACATTCTAATAACAGAGTAGTAAGGCTTTCATTTTTAAATGAGAGTACAGAGTTAATACACTGAAAAGGAATAGAATATTTAGAACAAATTGGGATTCTTGCTATAAATATTTGGGAAAGAGATTTTGTTATTAAGGACAAAGTATGAGTATTTTGTTTTGATGGACAAGCTTAAATTATTAATGTCTTTGCAGACTGTATACTTTCTTCAATGGCAAATTTGATTTTTCCTATATGAATGACCAATCATATATAGACATAGAGTAAGAAATTGGGAATTTTATCTAAAAGTTTCTTTTGAAAACAGAGTTTGCCTTGTTCTGTGAATACCTAAAACATATTCTCAGGGTGGGTTTACTTTTTTTATGGTCAAGAATATCCTCTAGATGGTATTTAACTACAAATTACCAAAGAAGAACTGCAAGCATAGAGCTGTGTGCTTTTTTTATTTGTTTGAAAAGAAGTGTGTTCTTTATGTGACTCTTGATGTGAGTGTGGTCTGGGTTGCTAAACTATAACTGCAAAGTGACTGCATCAGAATCAAGGCCATGAACATCCATTCTAAGTTTTAAAAATGAATGGAATCATTGTGGAAGGAGGTGGGAAAAAGAGAAGATAGTGATTGGATAAACGTAAGTAAAGTATACTGATAAAGATATATGAAAATCTTGTATTAAAATAAATTAAAATTTTCAGATTCCTTAAGCTAGAAATTGTGCTATAACTCTCATTCCAGTGCTCACAATTTAGAAACTCTTAATGGATAGCCTGAGCAACTTTTCAAAAGTTGTCTCAAAAAGGAAAATTTACAATGTCTCAGACATTAGATCAACAAAAGACAATCTTTACTAATTAGATTTATCAATAGTCACTGTTAAATGGCAATTATCAAGTGCAACAAGAAAGGTCATTAATTCTGAATTTAATTAATTTATCAAAACATGGCAGAATGCTATTTCTTTTATTTTTCTTTTCGTTTTTCAAGACAGAGTTTCTCTGTGTTTCTTTGAGATACTCCTGCCTCTGCCTCCTGAGTGCTGGGATTAAAGGCATATGCCACCACCACGTGGCCCAGAATGTTATTTCTAAGGGATAAGTCCATATAATGATGGTGGCTTTTTCATTGTCTAATGAGACAAAACAAAAATAGAAGCTGGTAGAAAACCTAAAAGTTTTGCTTTTTTTTTTTTAGGTTTTGGAGACTGGGTTTCTCTGCAGAGCTACCATAGTTATACTGGAAGTAGCTCTGTAGACTAGGCTGGCCTCAATAGAAGAGTCTCTATTTTCTTTCCAAGAGCCAGGATTTAAAGTATGTGATACCACTGCACAACAATGTAAATGTGGTGATAGCAGCTACTTTCTACATGTGTTTTAGTTTAATTTCTGCAGTTATAAAATTCCATGACAAAAAGTTTTATTCTTTTCTGTACTTAAACACTATTGCAATTTATGAATTTGGAAAAAAAAAACTGTGTATATCAACATTATCTATGATTATATGCCTATCTATCTATATCAATACATAAATGTAGATCAAGCAGCCTAACAAAAATTTGAGAACAAGTTTGTGTAGAAGATAAGTGTCTCAAATTCATTTCATAATTAAAAACCACTTTTGTTTAATATGTAATATGATTGTTTAAATTAAAATTCTTTGATTTATAGAAAGTATTTACTATTTCTAAGATGAATCAAAGTTTATGAGATATTCAAATGCAGAAAATACAATCTTTAGTAAGTTTCTCCCAAATGATTTCCAATATGATTGCCTGGAAAAAACAGTTTAACAAATTTAGACAAAACACCATTAAAGCATGTATACTATATAAAAATTTAAATGTATAAAATGTATAGAACATATGACTACAAAACTAAAGCTTTGATTTCATTCTCATATTAGAACAAGGAAATGGTATGACTACCATTTTAATATGAATTAAATTTTCCAACATTTGACATTGCCATTAACTTCCATTGGAAGAAGTCTCAAAAGTTTATTTAAATCAGAGTAATATTCTAATGAGACAAGCTGCCACAAAGTTGCAGTTACTTCATAAATGGCTGTCGTACTTCCTCAGTTCACACTTAATAAAAGCATGTTTCCAGCAACCAGATTATCTCATACTTCAACAAATAGTTTGCATGAATGAAATTTCAGATAAACACAGTGAGTGGAAGTTCAACAACTTATTCTTTCAAACCAGTACCCTTTAACAGATCATAGAATCTCTTTACAACACAATGAGGATATTAGAGCCCAAATGGTCTTTATTCATCTTACTCAAAGAAAAATCTTTCATACAACTAGAGGTGTACTAAAAAGTTCAGTAGCTAGATTTCAGTCCTTTGATGCTGAACAAGAGCTAATAAGTTCAAAAAATGAAGGGGAAAATGTACAGAAAAATGTTATAATATATGGTTTAGAAAAAATTTTTTTTTCTTTTTTTCTTTTTTTTATTTTTTTTGGTTTTTCGAGACAGGGTTTCTCTGTGGTTTTGGAGCCTGTCCTGGAACTAGCTCTTGTAAACCAGGCTGGTCTTGAACTCACAGAGATCCACCTGCCTCTGCCTCCCAAGTGCTTTGATTAAAGGCGTGCGCCACCACCGCCCGGCGAGAACAAATTTTCAACAAGTTTTAAATCAATAAACCAGTGTGGGTCAAGTATAGGGAAACATATGGCATTTTATGGCCTCTGAAGACAGAGAAATAATTTTTAAAAAATGAACATGTTTCAGAAAATTAGGAAGCACATATAAATTTACAAAGGTAGGTGAATTAGGACTACCAGGAAGAGAAAAGAAAAACAACTCACGGAAGAGTATATATACACATACATATATATGTATGTATATATGTGTATATATATATATGTATATATGTATATATGTATGTATATATATACTCTTCCTGAGTTGTTTATATATATATGTGTGTGTGTGTATATATATTATGTCTAAAGAGAAATAGCAGCCTGAAATTTCTCAACATTGAGGAGCATCCTATATTATAATGTCTACAGTCTATATTAAAATATCTAAACATATGTTTATAACTAACAACTCTTTCAGTAAATAGGTTAGTAATTCCTTAGAGTGGGGGATATTGGAGAACTTTTATAATGACTGCTAAAGTGTATAAAATCTGTGAAGCCACTTGATAAAATGAATATAGTCTGAAATCTCTATGCTGAGTGTTGTATAAATCTGTGAATAAACTAAGACAACTGAACTGCAATCTTTAAATGGTAAATTGCCTGCTACTTGAATTATTTCTCAATAAATCTGCTTTAAAAAGAAAACGAGAAAGTGAATTTAATAGATTAAATGCATAAGGAAGAAGGTCATTGATAAAGTACTTACTCTTCATGTGTAAGACCCTGAGTTTAACCACAAGCAGTGTTACAAATTTAAAAATGATAGGACTTGCATGAAAATATTGAGCACAGCATTACTCAAAGTAGACAAAAAACTAAACATTGTGAATTCTGTCAACTTCTGAAAAAAAATAAATTTTGTGATATTCATATAAAAATATAGCCTGGCAGATGAAAGAAGGAAGTTCTCATATTTTCTTCTGATATATAAATATAGAAAACATCATATATAAAGATAAGACACAGCCACAGAAACAAATGTGAGCTTCCCATTATGTAGAATGCCAACTGCCTAGTAGAGAAGTAGTCAAATAACTTTCATATTAAATTGAACAAGTAGAAGAAGCAAGAAGTGTGGAAGGGCAAAAGAAAGAAACAGAGAATAAAAATTAAGGGAATAGTAGTATACTCAACCAACTAAAGAAGTTGGGAGTATTTGGAATTTAATGTTTAAAAGTTTGCACTTTATTTGATGAGTTTGAGATATTCTAAAATAAATTGTGGCAGTGGTGACAAAGTCCTGTGCATGTGAGTAAAAGCAAAAAAAATATAAATAAATTATAGTGTATTTTAAATAAATAAATTATTTGGTTTGAAATGTATACAATTGCTGAATTTGAAGGCAAAACACTGAACATATTATTTTCTGAATAAGCTTATGCAACTGTCAAAAGTATAAATAAATATTATGGAAGATTATTTACTATCTTTGCCAATTCTAGAATTTTGGAAGTTGCTTACAATGCACTTCTTGTTCACTTAGGTAATATTATATCCTTCTGAAATCTATGATGGAGTTGAAGAATTTATAATTATATTTACAGTTTTCCTTAGTTATGATAAAAGATAAAATAGAAATAAATATTGTAACTGTAATTCTTGCTTAATAACTGTTTTGTTATAGGTAATTTTACTATGTTAAAGTTAAAGCTTTCCTTTTTGTTTAAACAGAAAAGGGAAAATTATATGGGCGGGCCTTCTGTCTATGTGTTGCTTTTATTAGTTAATATATACAGAACTGGCTTGGCCTATAACATGGGAGGAGGAAGGCAGAGTTTGAGAAAATTCATGTAGCTTCCAGAGACAGATGCTGGGTTAACTTTAGCTGGTAAGTCAAAGCCATGTGGCAGTACACAGATTAACAAAAAAAAAAAAATGGGTAAAATTGTTATGTAAGAGTTAGCCACTTAAAAGCTAGAGATATGGTGCCAGGCAGTGTTTTAATTAATATAGTTTTGTGTGGTTATTTTGGTTCTGAGAAGCTGGGACAACCAAATGGCCTCCTCCTACAATAGGTATATCACAATTTCAAGAGAATATTACAATGAATCCACAAGTACAAGACAGTTTTTTTGACACTTAACATTTGATAGTCTTCTTCCAAATGATGTATTTTTATTTCTTTAAATCAAATGAACAATATACTTTGTTAATCTTCTGACATCCTAAGCCATTCAAATTTCATAGACTTTCTTTTTGGCAAACATTAGTATTTAATATAATATTTTGTTATTTAAGTATTTTATAAATGTATACAATATATTTTGATCATATTCTTTCCCATACCTGTCCTCAAATCCTCCAAAGTACACTCCATCTCCCCCACTTAACTTCTCAACTTAATGTCATTTTCAAATTTTATAATTCATTAAGTCCAATCATAGTTACCTGAATGCATATGGGTAGTGGTCATCCACTGGAGCACCACCAGGAGACACACCACTAAAGACAACTGATTCTCCTTTCCAGGAGTCATTGACTATAAATAGGTTCATAACCAAAAATGGAACCTTGTGAGGTCCTTTCCTGTCTTAGTCAGAGTTACTATGCTATGGAGAAACATCATGACCATGGAAACTCTTATAAAGGAAAGTATTTAATTTGGTCTAGCTTTTAATATAGAGGGTTAGTCTGGAATCATCATGGTGGGAAGCTCCAGGCCTTTTTAGCCTCATTCCCCAGGGAAAGGTGCTTGGGCTATCTGCCCATTCTATAGCCCTACATCAAATGACAGTCAGATCTGCAACCCCATGAGGCAGGAAAATCAGATGTGATAGGGAGTCAATTCAAAGCAAGAAGTCGGTTTATTACTGTGAAAATCAGCTTATATAGGTTAAGTGACATTTTGTGATGTGGGGGTACTTCCAGCCAATGAGAGACAGCCAAGCCCTTCCTCTTCCTAGAGGGGCATCTACCCAGATTTTGCTGTCTCTCCCCAACTCAGTAGTTTTAAGACTATCCTTAAAACTTTATCAAGGCTTTTCTTTGTCCTACAGGCCTTGAGGTACAAGCTCTGAGATAATTTTGGCCCAACAGGAAGCATGGTGACATGCAGGCAGAAATAGTGCTGGAAAGGTAGCTGAGAGTTTTACATCTGGATTGACAGGAAATAGGAAGATAGCCCCTGGGCATGGCTTGAGCATTTGAAACCTCAAAATCCAGTGACATGCCTCCTCCAAGAAGTCCATGCCTACTCCAAAATGGCCATACCTTTTTAGTGCCACTCCCTATGGGCCTATATGGGTCATTTTCATTCAAATCATCACATTCCATGCCATGGCTCCCATAGGTTTTTAACCATTTAATAATACAGAAATTCATTCAATCCAACTGCAAAAGTGGTCATAGTCAACCAGTTTGAAAGTTTAAACCCTGTTTAAAAGTCCAAAGTCTATTCTGAGACTTGTAGTGATGAGGTGAGCAGGCCTGCTTTTTGTCCCTCCCAGCTCCCATACAGCTAGTTTAGCCCCAGAATAATTACATGGAAACTGTATTCATTTAAACACTGGCTGGCCCATTGTTTCTTATTGGCTAATTCTCACATCTTGCTTTAACCCATATTTAGTTATCTGTGTAGCACTACGAGGTGGTGGCTTTCCGGGAAAGATTCTTGCCTACATCCATCTCGGGTCAGAGAGTCATGGCGTCTGACTCACTTCCCTTCTTCCCAGCATTCTCTTCTGTCTACTTTACCCACTTATGTTCTGACCTATCAGGGCAAGCAGTTTCTTTATTAATTAACCTATGAAAGCAACACATAGAAAGAAGAACCACCTACATCAGAGACTCATGGAAATCTCTTTACTTTAGTCCCCTATGAACTCAATATCAAAAAGCAGACTATAGAATTCCAACATATAATACTACAGAATATATACTACTGCTTCAAAAAGAAGGAAAGGAGCACAGGGAAGAAATATGGACTGAAACAAGACCAAAAAGCAGCTGAGTAAATTCTAAATTTTGAAACCCTGAATTTCTGCCTACTGTCATAAAGCTTTTCAGATCTGACTCATTTCAGCTTTTTTGACTATGACACAATTCTTTCTCCAGATCTCCAACTCATTTCAGCTTTGTTTACTACAACACACTTCTCTTAGGATGGTTCCATTCCCTGTTAGCAGCCTTCCTTGACAGGTATCCCATGACTCTGGCATCTCTGTAGATCAGACTGGTCTTGAATAAATTCAGAGATCTTTCTGGCTCTACCTTCTGAGGGCTGGGATTATAGGCTTGTGACACCATACAGGGCCTTAAACTTTTCTTTAACTTTTTTTTCACAAGTTGAAGACTTATCTGATTGTAGTCTTTCCCTGAGGTTATCACTCACTTTATTTTGTTTAGCATCAGTTTCTTCTTTAAACTTTTAACTCACTGAACACTGGTCAAAATTTCATTATACTTCCTGGTGCTCTCTTTCTCCTCAAACTGCACATTCTGTATTTTATTTCTCAGCTTGCTCATTTTTATTATAGATCTTCATAAGTGTACTTACTAATTGAGAAGCAACACAGTCAATACTATGCTGTCTGGAAATTGCCTCTGCCAAAGCTGTTAGTCAACAACACTTCAACTTAGCCTCAGGTAGATTTTTTGTACAATGGTAGAAAATAGCAACATTCTTCACCAAACTATGGTAAGAACAGTCTCTAGGTCATTTCTCCTATGAAACCTCTTGAGGTGGATCCCCTCAGTTCACATTACCCAATGCTTCTACTAGTATGCCCATTATGACCTGATTAAAGCATTCAACTGCTTCCCTAATCTGACATTCCAAAACCCTCATTTCTACAAATAAAAACATGGTCAGGCTTAACACAGCAATACTCCAATGCTGGTACCAATTACTCTTACTCAGGGTCTCTATTGTAGTGAAGAGACAATAGACATTAAAGCTCTCATAAAGGAAAAAAAGGTAACTGGAGCTACCTTACTGTTCAGAGGTCTAGTCCATTATTATTATTATGGAAGGAAACATGATAACATACTGGCAGACATGGTGCTTAAGACATAGTTAATAGTTCTACATGTGAATAGACAGGCAGTAGGAAAGGATAGAGCCGTTAAGAGTGTGCTTGACCATTTGAAACCCTACAGCTTACCCTTAGTGACACACTTCATCCAACAAGGCCACACCTATTTCAAGAAAGTCATACCCACTCAAAGAAGGCCTCATCTCTTAATGCCACTTCCTGGCATTCAAATACACGAGTCTATGGGGCCATTTTCATTCAAACTACCACATTCCCCATACTAGAATGTTGACTGGGTTGGTCTTGTGCAGGCCTTATAAAGGTGACCACAACTGCCTTGAGTACATGGGAGGGCAAAGCCTAGTCATATCTCAGCACACTTTTTAACAGTACTGTTCCTCAAATTCTGATACAAATTTCTCCCCATCTCTCACAATGTTCCCTTAGTCGTATGTGGGGATATGCTGTTGATGTCTCATTTAGGTTTGAGCATTCCATAGACACTCTCTATACTCTGACCAGTTAAGTCTCTCTACTAAGCACTATTCACTGCAAAAAGAAGATTCTCTAATGATGACTGAGAGCTGAACTTATCTGTGGGTATAAAGGTAAGTGTTTATAAGGCAACTTTATAGTATGCCTATTTAGCAAAACTGTAGTAACAGATTCTCCCATAAGGACCACAGGCTACACAGTCAGTGTTTCTTGACCAGATTTACAGTACTGGACATGAATTTTCTTCCATGGAGAGGGCTTTAAATCCAGAGAGAAAGAGGTTGGTTATACCCATAATATTCATGCCACTATTTCTCCCAAGGTCATATCTTGCCAAGCTGGTCATTATAGAGTTCACTATAATGCTACTCTCCACTACCAGCCTTAATAATATCTTGATATCAATTTAGCAAGGAGAAAACTTCAAGGTCAATACCAGCATGATTTCTTCAAGCTCTGTGGTCAAAGTGTTTGGTATTTTCAGAAGTGGGATATTACATAAAACAGGCAACCAAAAACATTGTTAATTGCCTGTAATGCTTGTGTAAGGGTTGCTCTCTGGGACACTTCCCTGCACTGATCTACAATCAGAAGAGGGGTATTATATACCTGGCACCAGGACTTTTGTGGAACACTTTATGACTCTGGATAGATCATTAATTACTCCCATGTAGCATAACTCTATTTAAACAATTTATGTATGAGACACTGTTTTATTATGTAGGCAAACTTGCTTAAAACTCATGATTCTCCTGTCTCAACATTTCAGTACTGCAATTGTTGTCATATCTGTTGTGGCTTTGATAGTTTTGAGGATCAGTGATAAGATTTATTCTCTCTATTGGAATTTGTTTGAGTTGTTTTTTTCATAAGTAGAAAGGAATTATAGATTTGGAGGAGGAAGAATATTGAAATAAAGGGAAATGTTTACAACATTCTATTATGAAGATATACATAATCCATAGTGCTTTCTGAACTTGATAGGACAAAAGTAGAGTATATAAAAGTTCTCTATTGTCATTGCTTTTGTAAACACTATTCCTGTATCTGTATATGTTAAAAATTATGGAAAGCCATAAAAAATGGTTTAGAATCTATTTCTTTTGATAGCACTAGAATCTGCCATATCCACCACGCATAGTAGAACACACCTATAATCCCAGCATTTGTAAACAAATCAGGAGGAGTGAATGATTCAGATCAGCTTGGACTGTACATTAACACCAGTCTCAAAAGAAGAAACCAAAATTTAAAAGTTGCTCATTTTTCTTCTTTATATTGTGGGTACTTGAACAGTGGTATAGAAGATAAATATTTGGCAGATCCTATCTACTGGTTATGACTTTTCCTGTATATCTATGCTAAAATAATCATGAAACAAATATGTGAAACTCATGAAATATGGTATACAAAGCACATATGTTTTCATGTGTTGCTTATGCTTTCAGTTCCCTATCTACTATTGCTAAGCAGAAAGTAATGAAGATTTATTCCAGTGAATTTCCAGAGTATTTTTGCCTTTATAAATTTTACATTTAGTTCTTTATATATTTTTGAAAACAGGGCTACAATTTAAACAAAATAACGTATCCTTATATGTATATATCTACTTATTTTATCTTTAAATATTAGTACAACCTTTTCCCAGTTATTAGGATCATGAATCAATAAGCTACTGACACTGGTGACCACTGAGTTTCCAGGATTGAATATTATTATGTTAAGCACAATATGAGCTTGGAAATGTCCACTGCTCTCATATGTTCAAATATCTCAAAAGGTGAGTATATTCTTGAGTTTTTCCAACTCTAAACCATATCCTACATCTTTAAAATGCTACATGGTGATTTCCCTGAATGGAAAATATAGTATCATAGAGGGAAATGTTTACTTGAGCTAATTTAAAACAAGTGAGTTAGATTGTCTCGGTGATTTCTTGTAATTCTCTGAAGAGCTCCTTCTAAATCAGGAAAAAAAAACTTTGGAAGAGTCTTCACATTCATTTAAATGAACAGAGACTAACCATGACCCACAATGCTAAGTAAACATAAGGTATCACACACACACACACATTTATATATATATATACACTTTCCTGGTGGCTAAATGTTTCATATACACCAAGCTAAGATAGCAGCTATCGAGGTTAAAAATCAAGTTAGTAGCTAAGTAGAAAATGATGTGAACAAATGAACCTTCAATTGTGGGTAATAGCTTAATCCAATGAGACTTGTGTCTCAATTCACAAAAATATTTTTTAAGAGCCATTTCTATAAAAAAGAAGAAAAGAAAAATGTTAATCATACCATCAATCTAAAAACTAGTCTCTGAGCCTGGAGAAAAAGTGAAAAAGATTTCTAGCTTTTGATGATGGTATCTTCTGTCAGCATCAAGTCAAGAAGTATAGACCACCAGATTTCCCCCAAATGCAGTTTGTGGTGATTTCTCTGAAGCCATTAATGAACTTTTTTTTTCCTGGAGATGGTAGGGTTCTTGGAAAAAGATTTTAGTTTTAGTAAGTAAAAGTCAGAAGCAGGATAAAATTTTAAAATATTAGGCTGACAGGCAGAAAATAATTTAGAATTCAGTCTAAGTGCAAATAAATGAAAAAATCACCAAAAATACAAGGTAGACCAAAATCTAGTGATGGATTACTATAGTATTATTAAAAAACAAACTTCTGTATCTTGACAACTACTCCAATTTTAACAATGGTATTTTTAGAAAATCCAATTTATTTCTAAATATAAATTTCTATCATAGTTTGAATGATTTGAATATTCCCATGAAGTACAAGTAGACATAACCATTTAGGCACTTTGTAAATGTGGTTTTCTGCTTATAGTGCTGAAGTAAATGTCTCCCATCTTGAAATTCCCAAATTATTCCAGGTTTTATAGTTTTGACAAAGTGATTTTGTTAGCTTACCACAAGACAATTATTGCTTTCTAAGACTGTTTAGATTCTTATGACAGACATTTACCTTGAATTTTAGCACTGCAGTTTCCATATTATATTATCTGAACAGAACTGAAATTCTCCTAGGGTATAGATATAAATTTACCATGTTTTTTTTTTGTTTTAAAAAAATGAACAGCAAATCAAAGCTTTTACAAATGTAATTCTAGTAAATCAAAAGGCTCCAAAACTGTCTGGAAGCAGACAATGGGTTCATATCCATGTGGTTCTATATACAGAGTCATAAAGGATATAGTAGTAAAGGGTTTTAGATTCTTCTTCCTTGGTTAAGGAGAGATTCAGAGGGCCATGTGATAGGAACTACTACAATGAAGGTCCTGAAAGACCATTTCATTGTATTAGAAAAGTGAATCTTAAATTGTGATGAATAAGACAGAATGCTGAAGGTGTCACAGCTGTGGGATATCTGTCAAGAACAATTTCTAAAAGAATGTACAGTTTATTGCAGTTAGCAAAACTGACAGGATAGAGCAATCTAAATCTTTGGACATCAGACATGCAGTTACAGAATTGGAAATTTGCTCTGCTGGATATTAATTTTGTTTGGTCCAATATTTCTTCAGTACTTAGAATCTTTCCTCTCCTTTGGAATGGTAATGTATATTTTGTGTTATTATATGATAGAAATAAGCAATTTTCTCTTGCTTTTGGTTTTAGGGAGGTTGCAGTTAAGAGATTGTTTTGAGTCTCAGAAGCAACTAGACTTTCGACTTGTAAACTGTGCTGAGACTATGAAACATTATGGGGATTTTTGAAGCAGGACTCAATGCAGTTTGCATTATTATTAGGCCACAAGCCTAGAGGAACAGGAAGCAGAATGTGGTGGTTTGAATGAAAATGGCCTCCATAGGCTCATATGCCTGAATACTCAGTCTCAAGTTGGTAAAACTGTGCAGATTTAGGAGACGCTGATTTGGAAGAGGTGTCACTGGTGATAGACTTTAAGGTATTCAAAACATACTCCATTATCAGTTACCTCATTCTGCTTCATAATTGTGGATCAAGATCATGTGGTCATATGACATGCCCAGAGTGCTACACTTAACTGTATGCAGGTACCTAAATCTAAAGACAGAGAGATAGAACAAATTTCACAGGAGTGAGACTGAACCAGCCACGTTGGCCTGAGTGGGCCTAAGGAAGCACTCTCCATGGGTGAGAGAGCTGGGAGCAAATCCAGTCGTGGGATACTGACAGACCAGGATTGAGCGACCAACCTGATCCAATGCAGACCTGAGACAATAATCTCCACCAGAACAGGCACAGTGGACTAACTGCTGAGCCAGTGAGCCAGAGCAAACTGAGGGTTCTGACGTGAATCTGGGACCTTCAAGAGAGTAGACCTAAGCCAAGACCCCTGGGGTAGGTCTAAGGCCTCCTAGGAACTAGGCCTGAGTCAGAACCTCTGCTGGTCTGGGTGTGAATCTGGGACTTCCAAGGGAGTAGTCAGGAACCAGAGATCTCTGTGGGGCCAGGCATGAATCTGGGACCTCAGAGAGAGGAGACCTGAGCCAGAACCTCTGGGACATCAAAAGGAATAGGCAGGAACCTGAAACTTCTGTGGGTCTGACCTCTGAAGGAATAAGCCTGAGACATGCCCTGTGTAGTTCTGCATACAACCAAGTATGGGAACTTTGAAGCAGTAGACCTGAACCAGACACCTTTGCAGGACCAACTCCAAGCCAGGGACCTCTGCATGAGTGGATCCACAACAGGATTTACAGAAACTGGTCAAAGCGAGTAACCTAGGTCTGAGGCAATGAACTTCACCTTGGGCTGAAGCAGGATTGAGGCAATAAATTCCATAGGAGTGGGCATGAGGAAGCAAGTACCATGAAAGCAGGAGCTGGGAGCCAAAGGAGTCTTGGGACACTGTCACACCAGGACTGAGCCAGAAAAGACCTAAGATAGCAAACTTCACCAGAATAGGTACAGGGGAGTAACCACTGAGTGAGTGAGTGAGCCAGAGTCAGAGGCTGCTGAGTGTCCTGGATATGAATCTGGACCTTTCAAGAGAGTAGACCTTAGCCAAGAACCTTGTGTGTCTGGGCGTGAGTCTAGAACCTCCTAGGAACTAGGCCTGAGTCAGGACCTCTGCCAGTCTAGTCATGAATCTGGGACCTCCAAAGAAGTAGGCAGGAATCAGAGATCTCTGTGTGGCCAGGCTTGAGTCTGGGACCACAGAAGAGAGGTGGCATATGCTGGAACCTCTGTGGGGCTGGGCATTGGTCTGGGACATCATCGGGGATAAGGCAGGAACCTGAAACCTCTGTGAGTCAGAACATGAGTCTGTGACCTCTGAGGGAGTAAGTCTAAGCCAAGTCCTCTGGGGTTCTGAGCACCCCGAGCCTAAGAACTCCAAGGCAGTAGACTGGAGTCAGAGACCTTTTCAGAACCAACTCCAAGCCAGGGACTTCCGCAGGAGGGGATCTAGACCACGATTTACAAAACCATGTCAAAGCCAGTAACCTAGGCCAAAGTAAGCCTAAGACAGCAAACTCCAAGGGAGCAGATCAAAGGCCAGGAGAGCTGTGCTATCTCCTGGAACGCAGAATCACCAATGGGGTAACTAGAACTGTGGCACTGACTATACCAGAAGGAACAACCATCTTAGCGTTGGATTCACAGGCACCTAGAAGATTAATCAACACAATCTCAGACAGCCCCAAGCATACCTATTAGAGGAAAAGATGAGTAGAAAAGGTAAGAACACATGCAACACCACAGAGAGCAACACAACTCCAGTAAAACCTAAAGACACTAAAGCAGCAAGACTTGAAAAACCAAACATAGATGAAACAGAAGAAAATGACCTAAAAATAACTTCAGGAGAATGTTTAAAACTCTTAAAGAAGAAATTATAAATTCTCTCAAACATATGGAGGAAAATATATACAAAAAATTGGAAGAAATCAGCAAATTCCTTAAAGAAAACCAAGAAAAAGCAATCAAACATAGGAAAGAAAGTATTCAAGATATAAAAACTGAAATAGATTCAATAAAGAAAGCACAAGCCCCATGGGGTATTATAGAAACAAAAATCATGAGAAAATCACACACCCAAGCATGAACAGCAGAATGCATGAGAGAATCTCAAGTGCTGAAGATACAATAGAGGAAATAGACTCATCAGTTAAAGAAAACATTAAATCTAACAAAAGCTTAAACCAAAATATCCAGGAAATATGGGACACCATGAAAAATCCAAATCTAAGAATAATAAATATAGAAGAACAAGTTCAACTTAAAAGCACAAAAATATATTTAACAAAATCATAGAAGAAATTTTTTCCCAACCTAAAGAAAGATGTGACTATGAAGATACAAGAAGCTTACAGAACACCAAATAGACTGGATCCAAAACAAAAGTCCCCTTACCACATATTAATCAAAACACTACATATACATAGTAAAGAAAGAATATTAAGAGCTGCAAAGTTAAAAGGTCAAGTAACATATAAATGTAGACTTATTAGAATTTCACCTGATTTTACATTGGAGTCAATGAAAGCCAGAATGTCGTGGTCAACCGTTATGCAGACATTAAGAGACCATGGATTCCAGCCTAGACTACTACAACCAGCAAAACTTTCAATCACCGTAGAAGAACAAAACAAGATATTCCATGAAAAAAACTAGATTTAACCAATACCTATCCACAAACCCATCCCTACACAAAATACTAGAAAGAAAACTCCAACCCAAGGAAGTTGGTTACATAAAAAATGACACAGACAATTGATAGTCTCATAGCAGCAAATCCCAGAAAGGGAAAATGCACAAATTAGCATCACCAAAAATGAAAACTAAATTAATAAGAAATAGCAATCACTGGTCATTAATATTCCTTAATATAAATGTACGCAACTCACCTTTTATAAAAAGGCACATGCTAACAGATTGGATACAAAAACAGAATCCATCCTTCTTCTGCATACAAGAAACACATCTTAACCTCAAAGCCAGACATCATCTCAGAAAAAAAGGTTGGGAAAAAATTCCAATCAAATGATCCTAAGAAACAAGTGGGTGTAGCTATCTTAATATCTAACAAAATAGACTTGAAGCTAAAATCAATCAAAAGAGACAAAGAATGTCATTTTATATTAGTCACAAGTAAAATCTGTCAAGAGGAAATCTGAATACTGAGCATCTATGCTCCAAACATAAGGCCACCCTCATATGTAAAAGAAACAATTCTAAAGCTTAAATCATACATTAAACCCCACAAACTAATAGTGGGAAACTTCAACACTCCACTCTCACTACTGGACAGGTCAGTCAGACAAAAATAAAAAGAGAAATAAGGGAAGTAACAGATGTTATGACTCAAATGGACTTAACAGACACCTATCGAATATTCCATCCAAACACAAAAGAATATACCATCTTCTCAGCTCCTCATGGAACCGTCTCAAAAATTGAACACATTCTCCGTAATAAAATAAACCTCAACAAATACAAAAACATTGGAATAAACCAATGTACCTTATCATATCACCATGGTTTAAAACTAAAGTCAACAGCAATACAGCAATACTAATTACAGAAAACCCACAAACACATGGAAATTTAACAATGCTCACATGAATCATCAATGGACCAAGGAAGAAATAAATGGAGAAATTAAAGACTTCATAAAATTCAATGAAAATGACCACACAACATACCCAAATTTATGGGACACAATGAAAGCAGTATTAAGAGGAAAGTTCATAGCACTAAATACCTACATAAAGAAGCTAGAAAAATCCCACACTAGTGAATTAACAGAACATTTGAAAACTTTAGAACAAAAAGAAGCAAACTTACCTTAGAGAATGAGATGACAGGAAATAATCAAATTGAGAGCTGAAATCAACAAAATAGAAGCAAAGAAAACAATACAAAGAATTAATGAGATAAAAAGTTCCTTCTTCAAGAAAATAAACAAAATAGACAAGACATTATGTAAACTAAACAAAGGGCAGAGAGAGAATATCCAAATTAACAAAATCAGAAATGAAAAGTGAGACATAACCACAGACATGGAGTTAATTCAGAGATTCATCAGGTCATATTTTGAAAATCTGTACCCCACACAATTGGAAAATGTAAAGGAAACTGATAATTTTCTGGATAAATATCATGTACCAAAATGAAATCAAGACCAGGTAAGCAAATTAAACAGACCTATAACTGCTGAAGAAATAGAAACAGTCATCAAAAAAAAAATCCCAGGACCAGATGGTTTCAGCTCAGAATTCTATAAGTCTTTCAAAAAAGAACTAATACCAATACTCCTCAAATTATTACACACAATAGAAACAGAAGGAACATTTCCAAACTCTTTTTATGAGGCTACAATTACCCTGCTACCTAAAACACAAAAAGCCATTACTAAGAAAGAAAATTACAGAACAATCTCACTCATGAACATTGAAGCAAAAATACTAATTAAAATACTAGCAAATCAAATCCAAAAATACATCAGAACTATCATCCACCATGATCAGGTCCACTTCATCCTGGAGATGCAGGGATAGTTCAACATATGAAAATCTGTCAACATATTCCA
Organism: Microtus ochrogaster; assembly: GCF_000317375.1. Classification (NCBI taxonomy): domain Eukaryota; kingdom Metazoa; phylum Chordata; class Mammalia; order Rodentia; family Cricetidae; genus Microtus; species Microtus ochrogaster. Next base: position 67,283 of record NW_004949153.1, on the reverse strand, counting down.
GCATATAAACAAACTGAAAAATAAAAAAAACACACAATCTTCTCATTATGTGCCAAAAAATCTTTTGACAAAACCCAAGATCCCTACATGATAAATTTATTAGAGAGAGCAGGGATACAGAGAACATACCTAAACATAATAAAGGCAATATACAGCAAGCCAATATCAAACTGAATGGAGAGAAACACTCAGTGATTCCACTCAAATCAGAAACAAGACAAGGTTGTCTACTCTCTCAATATATATTCAATATAGTTCTTGAGGTCCTAGCTAAAACAATAAGACACCAAAAGGAGATCAAGTGCATACAAATAAAAAAAAAGTCAAATTCTCACTGTTTACTGATGATATGTTAGTTTACATAAGTGACCCCAAAAATTCTACAAGGAATATCTACAACTCATAAACACTTTCAGTAATGTAGCAGGACACAAGATTAAGTCAACAAAAATCAGTAGCCTTCCTGTGCACAGATGATAAAAGGGCTGGGAAAGAAATCAGAGAAACAACACACTTTATAATAGCCACAAATAGCATAAAATAGCTTGGAGTAACTCTAACCAAACAAGTGAAAGACTTGTATGATAAGAACTTTAAATCTTTGAAGAAAAAAAAATTGAAGAAGACACCGGAAAGTGGTAAGATCTCCTATGCTCTTGGGTAGGCAGAATTAACATAGTAAAAATGGCAATCTTACCAAAAGCAATCTACATATTCAATGCAATGCCCATCAAAATCCCAGCAAAATTCTTCACAGACTTCAAAAGAATGCTACTCAACTTCATGTGGAAAAGCAAAAAACCCAGGATAGCCAAAACAATCCTGTATAATAAAAGAACTTCTGGAGGCATCACAATCCCTGGCTTCAAACTCTACTACAGAGCTACAGTACTGAAAACAACCTGGTATTGGCATTAGAATAGACAGCAGGATCAATGGAAATGAATAGAAGACCAGAATATTAATCCACACACCTTAGAACACCAAATTTTTGACAAGAAGCAAAAAATATCAAATGGAAAAAGAAAGCATATTTAACAAAGGGTCTGGCAAAACTGGATATCAACATGTAGAAGAATGAAAATTTACCTGCTGCAGCCAGGGCAGCCTGGATAGCCAAGACTGGTGGGGGGTGCCAGGATTGAGACACAGAGGCTTCTTTTCAGGTAGAAGAACAGCAACCTTTTTTTTTCTTCCCAGAAACCTTTTATAACTCTACTCCTTCTGTGGAGAAGATCCACCAGGCAGAAAGAACACAAACATACTTGTCAATTACACATCACAAGGAAGTTTCGCTGTCAGTCAGGGGGAGTGAGGGCAGCTAGATTACACCAACTCCCCCAGTTTTATTTTATAATACTTTGCTGTCATGGGGAATAGCCCTCTAATATTCCCTGTCTTGGGTAGCATCCTGCCCCCAAAGTATTGCCTGTCCATGGCTACCCAGACACATAGCGCTAAACCAAGTATCCCCAGGACTGACAGTGTCAAGGAGCCAGACCAGCACTGAAACCATCTAGCATGCACTAAATGGGTGGTAAAATTAACAAAAGGAGTATTCCAAACCTGTCTCATATGATGGTTGAGTTTCATAACAGTAGCAGAAACATTCAATACAGTGCTATGAGTAACACCCATAACATGATTAACTGTTGAAAAGTCCAAAGATAGTCCACTTGCTCCTGAACCAAAGCTACTTGTTGGTTTAAGGTCAGTATGCCCTACTGAATATACTGTGTCCTGCAGAATGTCTCGCAGACTCTTTCATGAGTCAGGAACCCTGAAAGACCATCTCACCTTTAAGCAAATTCAGCAGTCCTCTCTCTGTGGGTTCTTTGTGTCCAGTTTATGCAACAGTCCAGGCAAGACCAGTTTCTTGCCCAAATGGCTAAACAACTCCATAAGGAGCCTCTTCGATGCCCATCTTCCTCTTGAAGTAGATTGGTGTTGCCAGGAGTAGATGTGTCTCATTGTCATGAAAAGCCCAACATGGATAACTACATCCACAAAAAGCCTGAGAAGGTGAAAGACCCCAGCTTAGCTGCTGTAATGCCATTTTGCAAAGCCTTCACACAAACAAATGTAAGTTCAAGGTAAAGTCAGTACTCCTAGGCGGTCAAACAGGATATCTGTGGTCAGACACCAGGCCTAGAAGGGGAACGAACAGTTCTGGGAAAAACTACATGTACCCTAGATAGGGGCAAGTCTGCTATTATTATCAGACCTTCATGTCTCTGGGGAACTTGTCCCCTAAATGAACCCATCGCCTCATTCGAACTGACCAATGAGATCCCTGTAACCATGCATTGCTTCTGTATGCCTGCTTTTGCCACCCTTTTCCTATAAAAAGACCTTCTTTCAGCCTGCAGGCGCTCAAGTCCTCCAAAAGGACATTGCCGCCCACAGGTACCTGTGCCCACCCAATAAACCTCTTGCTAATTGCAGCCCATGGTCTTGACTGTTCCTTGGGTTAGGGGTCTCCTCTGGAGGGAAGGACCACTCTGAGGGTCTTTCAAATGCTTGGGAAAGAATAGAGTAAAGCATGTTTTCTTGGTAGCAGCAATTTCTTTGGTCTGTTCTACTTGCCAGAGGCAAGCAAGCACTATCATCTAAGAGAGGCTTCCTGACTCAGCTTTAGCTGTAAAACCCTGCAGGTCTTTTAAGAGGTCCTGCCACGAAACACTTAAATGGTGTTGGTAAAAAGCTGAACACATGCTTTTCCGTTTTTCAGCCATAGCAGGAAAAAGTTGGGCTGTTTTAAAATGCTGGCTTTCTGGGCCATCCTGCCAGGGCAAACTCTGACTGTTTCAGGCAAGCGATCTGACTACAGACCATTTGAGTGTGGTTTCTGGGTGCAATGCTACAGCTTACTTGCTGGCAAGGACCTTGAAATGCCACAGAGTTGTGGCAATAAACAGGGCTACAGCTGTTACCCCCGCCTTGAGGCTGAAAAGCTAAGGAATGGGCTGGATCTAGCTGGCAAAGCCACAGCTTTAATCCTACCCCTTCAATGGTTCTGGAGCAAGAGCAGTGAGCCTGCTTCCCCGAGTTCTGGTTCACTCCATGCAGCAGTTTGGATCCAGAGTGAGTGTGGCTAGGGCCAGAAGGCAGCTTTGCCACCACAGTTACTGCTGCCAGACTTGCTCTCACAGACTGTGCAGACAGCTTAGACTGTTAACCAGCTTGCTGAAAAGAGTCAGCAATGCTTTGGTCTGTGTGGTTAAACACACTGGTGCAGCTTGC
>NW_004949153.1:43476-59537 GCF_000317375.1 Microtus ochrogaster | reverse complement strand
TATTCCACACCCTTCTTTGAAAATTGCAGAACACATAGATATTGAGGTTGTTGACTGGAATTTCTCAGATGCTCTTCTTAAATAAATAAAATAATCTTTTAATTTTTTTTCATATTTTTTATCATGTTTCCTGTTCATGGTGGCATTCATAGAAACTTTTTTGAACAATAAAACAAAAGTTACCCACTGAAATAAAAAGGGATACTGTAAAACTAGCCCTGTCTTCTATTGGTCTGAAATGTTGTTACATCTAAGAGGCATCTTTACACTGGGACTGCTTTCATGAAAAAGATAAAACATCACTTTTTATTCAGTTAATTATATTTGTTAAATTTGAAAAATATTAAAATTTAAAGAAATATTGACAAAATTATTTTCTAAGTTCAGATCATTTCTTAATCAAAGGAATGGAGAGAAGGAAATACCTTGGAATATTAGTGTAGAAGGCTGCTAATTTCCTAAGTCACAATCAGATATATCTTAGTATTTATAAGCAAAAAACTATCATACTTACTTACTATGGTAAGAAAAAAAAGAAGTGGTTAAAGAGATAGCTAATTGGTTAAGAGTATTTGCTCTAACAGAGGACCCAGGTTCTATACATGGCACCTATATGATGACTCTGAATCATCTCTAACTCTAGTTCTAAAGTAAGTTATACATTATTCTGACCTCTATGCACAATGGCCATACTCTTGGCGTATATATATTCATGAAGGAAAAAGGCTCTTATAAACACAATTAAATGAAAATATCTACAAAGTAAAAAAAAAATTAAAACAAAATTATATTTACAGTTAGCTATGTCTGAAATTGATTCATGAGAACGCTGTACCTTCAAAAGGTAGAGTTTTCCCCTATCACTGTAAAGGCATAAAAATCATGCTGTTTGCAAACCTACAGGTCCATTAAAGTTACTCTGGTACTTGGCTACTCTATTACAAAGCTATTGTAATAAAAACAGCTTGCTATAGTCATAAAAACAGGTTGACCAATGGAGTAGAATCGGAGTCATGTATATTAATGAACACACCTGTGAAACCTGATTTTTGATAATGAAACTAAAAATATACAATGGAAAAAAGAAAAAACAATCTTCAACAAATTGTTCTGGCATAACTGGATATCAACATGTAAAAAAAATGAAAGCAGACTCATATCTATCCCCATACACAAAACTCAAGTCCAAATGGATTAAATACATCAATATAAATCTGATCACACTGAACCCGAAAGAATAGAAAGTGGAAAGTAATCTTCAATGTATAGGCACAGGAAGCCACTTCCTAATTATAACACTAGTAGCACAGACAGTGAGAGCAACAATAAATAAATGGGACCTCCTGAAACTAAGAAGCTTATGTAAAACAAAGGACACAGTCAATAAGACAAAAAGGCAGCCTACTGAATGGAAAAAGATCTTCACCAACCCCACATAAGACAGAGGACTGATCTCCAAAATAAATAAAGAACTCAAGAAACTAGACATCAAAATTCCAAATTGAATAATAACCCAATTGAAAAATGGGGTACAGAACTAAACAGAGAATTCTCAACAGAATTTCAAATGGCTGAAAGACACTTAAGGAAATGTTCAACATCTTTAGCCATCAGAGAAATGCAAATCAAAACAACTCGGAGATACTAACTAAAACCAGTCAGAATGGCTAAGATCAAATCCACCAATGATAGTTTATGCTGAAGTGGATTTGGAGTGAGGGGAACACACCTCTATTGCTGGTAGTAATGCTCACTTGTACAACCACTTTGAAAATCAATGTGGTGGTTTCTCAGAAAATTGGTAAGGTAAATTTTTAATTAAGTTAAAAAATGTAGAAGTGGTAAGTAATACTGTTGCTAGAAAGCATTATTATATAAAAATCCTACTTTCAATTATGGACTACATTATTTCATGCTATTTGTTAACAACGTCTCAGAACCCTTAAGAAAATCTATAGGCTATTTCTATTCCTCTATGTTGCCTACTAAAACTAGAGGATAATACCTTATGATACTTCAAGGTATAAAGAAAGTAAACTAAAATTGAACAGGAAGCTTTCTCCTTGTCAGTCAGATTCAATAATGGTATGCAGGTTTTTAGAGGAGAAAAAGTAGCAATTGTCTGAATCCTATAAACTACAGTAGCAGTCTTTTAGGCAAAATATGATCACAGGTGCAAAAGTGGCACAAAAGGTTATGAGGGTATTCAGCTACTCCTGGATTGGTTTTTAAGTCCAACCACAAGAGAGAATACATGACTGATATTGTAGATTTAGTCTAAAACCAATATTTAGCATGTTCATAGATCCTAAAAGAGGCCTTATTACTATTGTTTAGCTAAACTGACATGGTACAAATTGTAGTCTAAATATTTATTTTCCTATATGTTGACAAATGCTATATATCTCTATAATGGTATTTTATTTATGTTTTATAAATAAAGCTTGCCTGAAGATCAGAAGGTAAAACTAAGCCACTACAGGGCAGGCACTGATGCCACACAACTTTAAGTCCAAGATTTGGGAGAAAGAGGCAAAAGATTCTCAGTAAGTTCAAGGCTACCCTGGGTTATACAAGATCAAGGCATAAACAGACCCAGGTGTTGGTGGTTCACACCTTTAATGCCAGTACTAGGGAGTCACTAGGGAGCCTTTAATCCCATCATGAGAGAAGAATATAAGGCAGGATGAGACAGGACTTTGCTCCTTTTAAGTCTGAGGATTTTTTAGACATAAGAGTTCTCAGTGGCTTGGCTACTGTGTTTTCTGAACTTCAGGTTGAATCCAGATTTCTCTATCTGTGTTTTTATTATTTGACCTACATGTCTCTCATCAGAAATGGTTATTTTTGAGCAAATGATAGTGAATTTAGAGACTCATAGTAGTAGTTCAGGGTCTTCATAGTACAAGGCAGCTTTGTGCTCAGCCCTAAACAGGGCATTTTGACCATCACCTTTAAGATTCAGAGAGACCTGCAAAAGAAGAAGCAAAAGGAATTAAGATCCAGAAGATATGGAAAAGACATGTGAAATGCTATCTTACAGGCATGAAACAACCACCGAAAATATGTTATTTTAGGAGCTATGGTTGCCTCGTTGCCTGTACTAGTGATTCACATGATTTGACTTCTCAAAAGAAAATCGTATGTCACAAAGAAACTCATGGGAACGTACCTATACTTATTAATTTCAACAACAAAGAATGGTATCACATAGATGAGAATAGGCAGCCCCAAAGTTGTGTATAATGAGAAAGTTCTGATTAAAATCTGATTCATGAACCAAAACAAAAGGCATCTCTGTGGAAAGGGGACCTATAGGTAAGAGATGGGAGAAGAGAAATAACAGAGGTAGAAGAGACATAAGAGAGGATGGGAGATGAGAGTAAACAGAATGTAATATACAGATGTATAAAAGTCAAAGAAAAAATACAATCAATGGAAAGTCTAAAATGAATTCTAACTTTTTGCTAATTTTTAAATCAAATTATGTAAATTTCCAGCACCATTAAAATTTTTGTCCTCATCCCTCTTAAAAAAGTGACTAAGAAAAATTCCATGTACAAAAAGGGTAACAGAAGGATATGAAGAGTACTATTTATGGAGGAAGACACCTCATTTTGCATAAGACAAAATGAGCTAAATTATTGAAATGTTTAAAACAGGATTAGGTTAATTCATTTGTCTTCTCAGATATTCATTTATTTTATAATTTCTGATGTAAGCAGAGCTATGTTGTATAATAAAGTTGAAAGATGTAGTTATATGAAAGTCCAGATCCTTTATTTTAGATGTGTACTTATGCATGTGTGTGTGTGTGTGAGTTCTTTAAGTCACCTATGTAGTGCTGGCTGCATCTAGGACTTTTTCATTAAATAAAATGTTCAAAGGTTTGTTCTGCTTTCCTGTTTACCTCTCCCTTGTATCTTATTCCTTTCCACTGAAAATACATAATTAATAAATTACATTTATTAAATATTTGCTTCAAATACTCTTCCAGATTCAGATAAGGGCAGGTCTAAAATTGGATGAATGCAACAGCAGTGATCAGACATGGGACACTTCTCAGTTTCATTTTAGGAGAGAAGGACAGAGGAAGTGCATCTCTATATGGCTTGTCCAACCCTGACAACCTGTATCCCACACAGGCTTTATTTATACACAGAATAATTTCTTTGAGGCATCATTAATAAACAGTTATCTTTTCCAATAATTTTTGTCAAATTTTGACATTATTTATAAAAAAGAGTTATATTTTTAGTCATGAGCCCCATAAACCAATGTTTAAGATTCTACAGGCTTATGAAATCCTATTCTCAGGCTGGTTGCTCTGGTAGCTTCAAGGATTCTAGACTAAATCAAAATTTCAAGCCAACCTGTGCATATTACCATATTCCAAGCAGTGTATTATAAACTCTTAATTTTAAGAGTTCCCAAGAAAAATCCCCAGGCCACAGCTGCTGTAGTTATTATCCAAATACTGGCAAAAACCAAAGCTTGTATTTTATATCTTTATTACATTTGTTTATATGTCTAATCCTGATATTCCATTGTTCCTCAGTCACATAACACCATAGTCACTCTGCATGTGCTATTTTTTTCTAAGAAAGGGAGGGCCTGCCATCTTATTCTTTTATCATTTTTCACCTCCATTCCTTGTTCATCTGTATAAGTCCCTGTGTAGTGCAGACTTTACTTCAGCTAACTTTACTTTGTTGCAATGTATTCCTTGCAATTGCCTATAATGGGAAGAGGCTTGCAAGGTGAACTGTGGCCAACTCCTCTAGCCCACTGAACCTTGTTGCCCTTTGTTGTTAAGATTACTTTGTTTTGAATACCTTGTTGCTGCATAAGTATAGGAACAGATGTTTCAAGAATGTCCCAAAGCCTCATAAGGAGACCTCTAGCATCTTTATGTGTGTCATAACCTCCAAGACATAAAAAATATTCAAGTAGATAAGGATATCTTCCTTAATGCAGGAGGGTAGTATGTTTCAGGATTGCCCTGGTGAAGCTTAGAAGCAGCATTCCTGGGAGAAGGTATAAATGATTCATTAGAATTTTCCCATGAATTCAATATCCTCAAATCATACAAATATTAATAGTCCCCCAAATATGCAACAGGTGGAGATGAAAACTTAAGGTGACATGATGACAATAATGTGGCTGAACTTTGCTGGATTTTTTTTTTTTTGTGAAGCAGCTTTGCTGGCTTTCTGACTTCTGCTTTTCCCATCAGATATGGTTATGCTAATATTCATTATAGGAAACTTAATCTAAAACATGTGTTATGTTAAATGAAGATTTTATGAATGAAAAAGGACAATTTTTGTGATTTAAATATGAATGGGATTAAGAAACAGAAGACTAACCATAAAAGTGAGAACAGCATTGAAGGATATTAAAGTATTAAACTAACTTTGTATCATTAGGTATTTTTTCAAGACACATTTAATATCTTAATTTTTTAAACTTCGAATTCACAATACCTTTGCATGTGATAACCCAACAGAAAGAAATAAAAATAATAAAAAAGAATCCTGAGTTCTTTGATCCACTTGGACCTGAGTTTTGTGCCAGGCAATAGTTACGGATCTATGGGGATTAGATGGTAGGTGGAGGGAGGGAATGGGATGTGAGGAGGGAGGGTAAACCACAGTCAGTATGTAAAATAGATGAAAAATGGTAAGTAAAATTTAAAAGTAAAAAAGAATGCAATTTTAAAACCTGTAGAAGGAAAATTGAATGAAACAATGAAATGTTTTTTTAGAAAAGGAAAAAAAAAGAAGGGCAACACTGGAGAAGAATTCTAAAGCTAAAAAAATAAACAGCAAAATAAGATGTTATATTTTATTTGGGAGAGCTGGAGATATGGTTTAAAATGTAAGATCAATGTTGCTCTTACAGTAGATGTAAATTCAGTGTGAAGTACCCTTATGACAATTCACAAATGTGAGAAACTTGGAAAGCCTACTTGCCCTCACAGACTCCATTTTGAAAAAGGTTCTCCATGTTAAGATACCTGGTGACTGGGGAGTGAACTCAATTCCAGAAAAAAATAAAAACAAGGAATGTGCTGTGACAGTGAAATTTAAACAAACTCCCTAGAAATATTCATTCCGAAGACAAGGAAATAAATTTTACAAGGTCCAGATGTTCTTACAAACATCTGTTGGCAGTTGGTGGTTTTGTGGCAATAGTCTGGCCAATGATTTTAAAAGTCTCCTTGTCCCATATACCCTGAACCAATCCTGAAACATGAAGACATGTAACGCCCCTCTTGTGGTTTTTTTTTTTTCCTTTAAAAGTTTACCCTCTCCTGAGTTCATGGCTACATTCCATATATCTGCTGTAACAGAGTGTTGGTTTACAGACTAAGCTTCAGCTTTTCAATAAAGACCCTTGTGTGTTTACATCAGAGATTGACTCATTGGGGATCTTGTAACACAGCATAACATTTGGTACATGGTTCAGGAATACCCATGACCTCCAAGAACCTGGACTGAAGGGTTTCTGATCAACCAGTAAGTGTCTTTGTTCTTTGTCAGCAGCCACTTTCCTAATTTTTGCTTCTTGTGGCACACCTGAATAAGTTACTGTGGTCATTGGTGGTTAGATTGGGCATGTTCGAAAACCGTGATCACAAGGGGCTGAAAGACATCTTGGGGACAGAGAGTTTTACATCTGTTTAATTGAGGATGGAGAGCTTCAGGTTTGGATGTTGTTAGGACACACAAATAGGTCACTCCCATGGCATGATGACAAGCTGCAGAGAGCCAGACAGAATCGCCATTACAAGATGGCGCTGACATCCTGTCCCGTTGGAAATAAACAACTCCATATATGGCTAAGCCTTTGGGAGCTGCGTGTCCCCTGTTTCCCGCATGCATGGTGGTTTAGAGTCCTTGGGCCTATCCTGACGCAGTCTAGTGTCAGCTGATGGAGGCAGCCAATCACAGGGCAACCCGTGTGCCTACTCCCTATATAAGCAGCTGCTTTTGTGCTCTCGGGGCCCCTTGCTTCCTGCTCCCCTTCAATCAAGAGTACTCCAATAAAGCGTGATCTGAGAAGAATCCTCGTGTGGTGGTTGTTCTTCCTCGCTGGTCGAGAAGTTCGCCGCAACAAACTGCTTCCTATTTGTCACTTTGCTTTCAGTCTCATTGGGGCAAACTCTTTCCTGGCCCTTGGTCTCCTGTGGTGTCTGAGTTTGTCTGTATTTGTTTTCCTTGCTGTGAAAGATTCTATGGGACAGATGACTTCTTCTTCTTCTCTAGACTTACTCTTGATTCCTTACAAGGAAGTCAATGTTCAGGCTCATAGTCTCTCAGTCCTGATTAAAACATCTAAACTTTTGCAGTTCTGAATGTCCAACTTTCAATGTTGGCTGGCCTTCCAAAGGAACTTTTGACCTGACTCATAAGAGAAGAAGAGAAAATAGTCTTTAAACCACATGTCAGGCAACCCCACCATGTGCCCTACATAGTGTTCTGGAAAGACCTGGTAGAGGACCCCTCTCCTGGATTAAACCATTCATTCCCAGGTAGGTTACAGTCTTGGCCACTGCTGAAGAAGACTTGCCTACAAGACCCCTTTGGCTCCCAATCCAGAGAACCTCCAAGTAGGCAAGGCAAAGGAGGAAATTTTTAACCTTCCTCCCTATACCCCTGACCCTAGCACACTTATTCCACTGCCACTTGCATCACCAATTTAGCCAGATCCTCCTCTAGTGCTCCTGTCTATGTTAGAAAAGGGACCAGTCCACAGGAATTATTGCCATAGAGGAAACATCCCTGACTCAGGCACCATTTTCCATTTCCTCAGGATGGCAGGATCCAAAGACCAGGATGGTAATAAGCCACATCCATAGTGGCCCTTTGTCACTAGTGACCTTTACAATTGGAGAGCACAGAATGCACCCTTATTGGAAAACCCAAAGTAACCAATCAGCCTCTTTGATATAATTCTTTTCACACATCAACCTACTGAGAATGACTGCCAGCACCTTATGCCGTCCTCTTCATGATGGTGGAGAGAAAGACAGGATATAGACCAAAGCCCAGATATTGGTTCTGGGCTCCACTGAAGAGCCCACAGCTAATCAGGCTGTCATAGATGCAGCCTAATTCATCAACCATGAGACTACAACATGACTGATGGTAGGGGGAACATCCAAGTCTTTTCCTAGACTCTGTTGGCAGGTTTCAAAGCAACTGTGAGACAACCTACAAATTTGAATAAAGTCTCTGATATAAGATAGGGAACAGATGATAGCCCAGTAGTATTTTTAGAGCACTTCCAGGAGATTTTCAGGAGGTATACACCCTATAATCCAGAGTTCCAGGAGAACATTACTGCAATGACTCTGGATTTCATTAACCAATCAGAAGAGAATGCTACAAAGGCTAGAGCACCTCAGAGAGAAGAGCATTTGTAATGATGGCTGAGAATGTTTATAATGGAAGATATAGTGCAGAGAAAAGGAAATTAAAAAGAAGCAGCACAAGAACCAACACACCACTAATGTGCTGCTGGTTGCTAGCAAGGAACTGGAAGAGTACAGGAGGCAACTGTGATGCTGCATAAGAGGATGAGAAATAAAATGGTAACAAATAAAGACCCTGTCTGGGAAACAATCAATGCATATACTGTAAAGAGGAAGGAAACTAGGCCAAGGAGTGCACCCAAAAGGTAGCTAGAGTCAAGACAAAAGTCCTCAGCTAGCAGTATGTAGAAAAGGATTAGGGGAAATGGAATTCAGTTCCCCTCCCTGAGTCCAGGGTAACCCTATGAGTGTAGGGAAAACCAGTTGACTTCATGGTGAACACAAACTCAGAACTCAGTACAACTGAGGGCTGATGGACTCTTGACCGACAAAAAGAACTGGGTTCATGGTGCCACTGGAGTTAGAAAATTATTCATGTCCACTGAAGAACAGTGGACATGGAAAAATGATGGATAACCTATTAATTCCTGGTAATCCAAGAATGCCCATACCCCTTTTTGGGCTGTGACTTACTGACCAAAATGAAAGCCCAGATCCATTTCTCTAATGGAAGACTTAAGCTATTTAATGAGGATGTGAAACCCATTCATGTACTATTGAAAAATATTTTGAAGAGTACAGGCTTCATCAGGTACACATTGGGCCTGACTCCTAGCTGGAGAGATGGCTTCAGGAGTCCCCATCAACCTGGGCAGAAACAGAGGGAATGGGCTTAGCATCACATGTCCTCCTGCCCCCCTCAGTCTGTGTGGAAGTTACATCAGGGGCAGACTCTGTCAAGGTCCACCAGTAGCCCATGCCACTAGAGGTCAAGAAGGACATCACATCACACATCAGGAATCTACTTGATTTGGGTATTCTCAGGCCTGTACAGTCTTCCTAGAACACATTCCTGCTACCATCAAGAAGCCTCATACCAATGATTACAAATGGGTCCAGGACATGTGAAAGGTCAACAAGAGGGTAATTGACATAGCCCACAGTGGCTAACCTGTATACCCTACTCAGCTCAATGCCTCATACCAGCAACAGTATACTGTCTTTAAACTAAGGGATGCAGTTTTCAGTTTGCCTCTGGTTCCCAAGAACCAATAACACATTGCCTTCGAATGGCATGATCCAGAGATTGGGATCAGTGGCCAGGTGACATAGACCAGGCTACCACTGTGATTCATCTGTGATAAAGCTATGCATCAAGAATTGGATGAGTACCAGGCACAGAATTAAGATATCAGTTTTTTGCAGTATGTTGATGACCTACTAATAGAAGCTGCAGACCAAGATGTCCCTGACTGCTACATAACTGCTGCTGTAAACCGTGGTTGACCTAGTGTACTGTGCTTCAGCCAAGAAAGCTCAAATATGCAAGAAGCAGATAATGTACCTGGGGTACATTTTAAAGGAAGGGTAGCAATGACTCTTGATGCATGGAAGGAGCCAGCACTTAAGATCCCAACACTTACTACCACCAGGCAGGTCAGAGAGATTTTAGGCTCTACAAGTTTCTATCACTTGAGAATCCCAGGCTTTGCAGAACTGGCCAAGCTGTTATATGAAGCCACCTAAGAATGGCACAATTTTACCTGTACTAAGGACTACCAGTCAGCCTGTGATAAACTCAAACAAAACTTGTTCTTAACCCCAGAACTGACCAGATGTGACCAAAACATGTCATCTCTATGTAGATATAAACAAAGGGATAGCTAAGGAAGTCCTCACCCAAACACTTGGCCTCTGGTGAGGGCCTGTAGCCTGTCAAAGAAGCTGTATTGTGTGGTGACTGAATGCCCTGACTCTGCATAATAGTGGCCATTGTACAAGGATGCTGACAAGCTGGTCTTGGGACAAAGTCTTACCATAACAACCCCTATGAACTTGAGGGAATTCACAAGTAACTGCCTGACCAGTGGCTGGAAAATGCCAAAATGACCCATTATTAGACTCGTGCTGAACCCAACCAGAGTAACTTTCCAGGTGCCCTCACTTCTGAACCTGGCTATTCTGCTGTCTGATCCTGACATGGAAACATGGTTGTACAACTATTCTGGGATCCTGGTCCAGGCACATAGCATTAGGCCAGACTTGCAAGTCACCCCATTACCTGATGCAGATGGTACCTGGTTTATGGATGGCATCAGCTTCATGCAGGATGGCAGAAGATATGTGGAGGTGGCAGTCACCAGTGAAGAGGAAGTATTATGGGCAAAGTCTATACTTTTGTGGAGGAACTGAGACCTCCACAAAATTGGTGGAGCTGAGAGCCCTAACAAGCCCTACTAGAACTGGGGAAAGAGCACAAAGTCAACATCTACAACAACTAGTGTGCTTTTGCCATGGTGCATGTGCATGGGTCAATATACAAAGAAAGAGGACTGATAACCATGGAAAAAAAACATCAAAAATAAAGTTGAAATCATAGTCCTCCTCAAAGCCCTATCTTTACCCAAGAAACTGGCCATCATACATTGCCCAAGGCACCAGAGAGAGGATGGACTTTTCCCCAGGGGAAACAACCTGACAGAAAAAAAAAATCTTTGCACATGTACTGGTAGACCTAGAGGTACCCAATCTTCCTGAGAACCCTCGGTTTACTAGACAAAGATGTTGCCTGGATTAAGACCTTCCCTATGACCCAGTATCTAGGCAAGTAATGGAGAGTTGCACGTAGTAAAATTTTCCTGCCTGAACAGCTGGGGGAAAAAACTGCTCAACAAGAGGCATTGATCCTCTCATATGAGAATACAGAGGGTATAGGACTTGGTTAGATACTCAAGAATCAAAATCAGAGTTGTACAACAAAAAGTTATAAATGTTGTCATCAACTGTAAAGCTTGACAATTCACCAATGCTGTTGCCAACTCTAGAAACCTTGAATCTCAACTTAGAGGAAAGAAACCTCAAGTCTACTGGGAAAATGACTTTACTGAGATAAAACCTGACAAGTATGGTTACAGGTATTTTCTAGTATTTGTAGATATTTTTCAGTGTGGACAGAGGCTTTATCCACCAAATATGAAAGAAAAAGTGCAAGTGGTGACATAGAAGTTACTTGAAGATATTCTGCCCTGGTATGACTTTCCAACAGTGATAGGGTCTCACAATGGCTTGGTTTTGTGTCACATGTAAGTTAGAGTTTAGCCACCTTGCTGTGGAGGGATTGGAAGTTGCATTGTACATATAGACTTCAGAGTTCAGGGTATGTAGAAAGGGTGAAAAGAACTATAAAAGAGACCCTAACTCCAATTGACTTTGAAGACTGGCTAGGACTGGTTGGTTCACTTTCCCTTTGCTCTGTGTAGGCTCAGGAGTTCCCCCTACCAGGTGGTACTTATCGTTTTCAAAATCATGTTTAGCACCCCAACTCCCATCATTCCCAACCTCTAGGCAGGTTTGCTAGCAGAACTGAATGACCGAGATCTCCTCAATGCTATGTGAAGGGTCCAGTGAGCACACAAGTAAGTTTGGCCCAAGCTCAAAGTCCTCCATGAATATGGTGTCCCCCTTAAATCCCATAGGTTCAGACTGGGGAATTGGATCTACATTAAGAGACACCATGTAGGGTCATTGGATTCTAGGTGGAAGGGACCATACATTTTTTTTCTGTTAATTATGCCCATGGCCAACATGGTTGATGATATAGCCAACTGGGATCATTACACCAATACTGGGTCTCTGATCCCTTCACACTCAAGGAAGACTATTAAAGTGAAAGTGGGGAAAAGTCAAGGGACCAAGATAATCCCCTCAAGTTCCAGAACAGTGCAAGCAGTAATATGGATACTGTTGATAATTATACCCATCCATATCTGAGGTGCAAGAAGCCCACATGCCCCATAGAACCAGACTTCGACAATCAACAACACAGACATAGCCCATAGCTCTGTTTCTGATGAGCCCACCACAGAGACATGGTTATCTGACTTCTATGTGGACCTCTGTAAATTGGCAGGAGAGTGCTAGGACCCCTCTCATCATCTGGATTAAGGGATGTCCTGTTACCAGTTCAGTTGCAATCTCCCAGAAAAACAAACAGCCATTTGATACCATGGATTCTATATTTCCTCCAGTCATTCTTGATCCTAGCCCCAAAGAGATAAATTTGTGGTGCTGCCAAAGGCATATTTCTATGCCAACTGGGGATGTGAGTCCACCTGGTGGATCAACTGGTCACTTCCTATCACGGGGGATTTAATAATTGTTCAGCAATACAGAGATATGAATAGGACAGACACCTGAACAATAACCTGATGACCTGTTGGTCATCAGCTTTCCTGAAACTAGAAAGAAGGCTAACTGGGCCACTGGTAAGACTTGGGGTCTACAACTTTATCACTGGAACCACAACTTGGAACTGATATTCACCATCTACAGAACCCAGTAGTCTCTCAGAGTTGTGATAGCCCCCAACCAGGTGATTAATCCTCCTGCACACACATCCATGCCAAGCAGCCTGCACCTGACCCTTGCATAGGCCTTGAGGACACAGCTCAGTTCATCCACCCTTGCAGTGACAAAAAATAACCCAGGCCAACTCAATCCAGATAGAAGACCCACTCCTAACTCTTCTTGAGAAATCATTCTTAGTCCTAAATGCCACCAATTTAACAGTCACCTGTTGGCTTTGTTACAATACAGGCCCCACACTTATTGTGAGGGGATTGCTGTCATGAGTACCTATGCCCAGAACTCAGATTCTACCCAGTGCTTCTGGCAATCCAAAACACAGATGACTCTCTGGCAGATATTAGGCCAAGGCTTATGTATAGGGACAGTGTACCCTGAACAACAGAACCTTTGTAATAAAACTCTAATGCTCCCCAGTTCCCAGAAATACGTGATTCCCCACAATAACACCTGGTGGGCCTGCTTCACATGACTGATACCCTGTAACCATGCTGTGATCCTAAATGAGACTAAGGGCTTGTCCGTGATGGTATTACTGGTCCAAAGATTAACTTTCCACAAAGGAGGACTTATATAACAAATTGGAAGGGACCAACTCCAAGGTTATGAGAGAGCTTGTGACAGTCCTGATCCTAAGCATACTGCTGAAGGCTAGCATAATAGGGGTGGAGAGAAGGGCTGCCTCTCTATTTAACCAGAATCAACATTATTCCAGCCTGCTCAAAGCCATTGATTTAGATATAGAGAGGTTAGAAAATCCCATCTCCCACCTCTAAGAGTCTTTGACATCTTTAGGAGAAGATGTAATGCAGAACAGATGAAGTCTAGACCTTATGTTTATCCAACAAGGAAGAGTATGTGCAGCGTTTGGCAAAGAATGATATTTCTATGTTGATAATTCAGAAAGAGTTAAAGATTCCATGTCCAAAATCAGAGAGGGGCTAGCCAAACACAAAGGATAATGCAAGGCCCACCAAGACTGGTTCAATTCCTGGTTTATCACCTTGTTTCACTACCTTAATTTCTACCCAGCTGGGTCCACTCCTTATCCTAGTCATGTTACTCAATTTGGACCTTGTATGTTAAAAAAGCTAGCACAGTTTATGAAAGAATGACTGGGAACCATCCAAATGACAGTGATGTGGATTCATTATCTGGCTCTCCAATAAGAAAACAGAATTTGAAGGAGCTCCATGATTGGAACTTCAAGGGATCAGTCAGAGTAGAGAAAGGGAGGACCTAGGAAAACTTACATGGCCTATAGACTCCATTTTGATAAAGGACCTCCATTTTAAGACATCTGGTCACCAGGTGTTTAACTCAGTTATAGAAAAAAGAACCTAAAGAACTTGCTGTGGCAGTGAAATTTAAACAAAAGCCCTAGACACAGCTGATCAGAATACAGGGCAATAAAATTTACAAGGTCCAGATGTTCTTGCAGACATGTGCTTTCATGACAATAGTATGACCAATTAATTTAAAAATCTCCTTGTCCAATACCCCTTCACCCAATCCTGAAGACATGTAACTAACTTCCTGTTTGTGGTTTTATATTTCTTTAAAAGCTGAACCTCCTGAGTTCAGGACTGCATTCCCTCCATCTGCTGTGTCAGAGTGTTGGTTGGCAAACCAAGCATTGACTTGTCAGTAAAGACTCTTGTGTATTTGCAATGGAAACCAGTTCCTCGGTGGTCTCATTGGGGTTCTTTTTTATGACATAACACAAACATCTGTAATGCTGGTTCTTGGGATTCCAGCTCCCATTGCTAATGTTTGAAGGAATCTACAAGTAAAATATTCATACATAAAATAAAATATATATGTATATGTGTGTTATTTAAGTGTACATTTATTTTAAAAAAAATAATAACTAAAATTACTGGATGTTTCCTTAGAAATAAACAACTTTAACATTACCAAACTCCAAATCAAGCTGCACACTGTTCTAAAAGATGATAAACAGCTGGAGATAGCATTCAAAGTAAACACTAATGACTTATACTAATATGCCAACTTGAAAAACACAATAAAAATCTAAATAAAATAAAATACAAATAATAAAAGATAAACCAGTAAGAGCAAATAAATAAATAAATAAATAGCTATATAAAACCAAATTTCTAAAGACTTCATAAAAGTTCCACCAAATCCATACAGAAAACAATAAAAACTGTAAAGATAAATGTGTAAATAAAATCTTATTATTTTAACATTGGCACAAAATTGATCAACCATACAATAACTGAACAAACATAGAAATCAGGATTAAAAATATTGATTAGTTTGCATTAAGAGAAATTATATGAATGAATTTCAAAATGCACAGACTTGTAGCAAGCATAAATCAGCTCTAAAACTGAAATATTTCTTGGGCCATAAAGCAATTCTAAAGAAATATTAAGGTCACGAGGCAGGATACAAAATCATAGGAATTCCTGAGTCTTTGACAAGAAAGAGGAGATTCTTACTTAGACGTCTAGGCTAAGACTTTTGCCAGCAAGGAAGCAAGAATTCCATCATAACTAACTGCTTCAGCCCTTTTTCCTTCCCAGCTATAATCCTTGATTTTTCTAGGAATCTCACATGGCTGTCCATTTTCAGGGAAATGGCACATTAAAAATCCTTTGTGAAAATTAAGTGGCATCTAGTTTTATCTTCTCAGATTGTAATTACATAAAATCCACTTTGAAGCCACCCTATGATCTTTCTTACTAAAATTTTAAATTTTCATTTCATCCTGAATACTTTTTTTCTCAATGTTTCTATTAATTCTTAAGTTTTCTCCTGAAGCATATACAAACAAACACAGAGAGCTGCCGCTAGATATTACACAGAGAATGAAAGACATACTCATGCCTAAATGATATGGTTTCATCAAATTCCTCCCCTCAGGGCTGAGAGATACCTAAGAAAGAGGAGGTGAAATGAGTGTAAAAGATGGAGGGGTTAGAGGGCACCAAGAAAACAAGGTTCTGTAAATCAACATAAAGCACATATAAACTCACAGAGAGAAAAGTGGAATGTATTGGGAATGTATGGTCTGTACAAAGTCCTTAGCATATATATTACAGCTTTTCATTGAGTGTTTTATGAGATTCCTGAGTGTGCAAACACATGGATCTCTGGTTCTAGTTCTTTCTCTTGGGATTTCTTCCTT
>NW_004949153.1:41670-42886 GCF_000317375.1 Microtus ochrogaster | reverse complement strand
ATTCTCTCTTTCTCCCTCCGTCCCTCCCTCCCTCCTTTCTTCCCTCCCTCCCTCTCCCTGTGTTGTGTGTCTCTCTTTAAAAATACCAACCAAGATGAGTTTAGGTTGGCTCACTATCCTAGGTCTGGGCCTGCCCTAGAGTATGGACAATATACCAGGTATCCCATCACTTCCCTTCTCCCAGCTGCAATCAAATGCAAATAGCTTCTCAGGTAGAAATGTAGCATCAGGACAGTCTCCCTTCTCCTTCATTGGGATTTTGTGTGGTTTGCAGGTCATAAATATGCTACCACATTTGCTGTGATTTTGTGTGTGCCTCTTTATTTTAATTTTTTTTTAAATTTTAAGCATTTATGTATATATAAGTATTATATTTATATTGTTTCAGAGCCATGCGGTGACATTTTGTTTGTGTTTTAACAAATAAAGCTTGCCTGAAGATCAGAATGCAGAGCTACCCACACTAGTTAGCCATAGAAGCCAGACAATGATGGCACATGCCTTTAATCCTAGCACTCAGTAGACAGAGACAGAAGGAAATCTGTGAGTTCAAAGCCACCCTGGTCTACACAGGATTAAATCAGTCTAAAAGAGAACCAAGTGGTGGTGTCTCACACTGTTAATCACACTCAGAGGTAGGGAGGTGGAGACAGGAAATTATATGACTGTGAAAAAAGATGAAGGTAAGGTGGGAGGTGACACATGATTAATAAAATCTCATAGAAAAAAGTTGGGGTTCAATCTGAAGGTGAGAAAAACAAAATAGGCAGCCATTTGCTCTTATCTCTACCTTAGAATTAAATAGCAATCCCGTCTCCAAGAAGGTCAAAATGAGGGGATTCTAAACACAAAAATACAAAGTCAAACTTGGATTCTTGGTAACTACTTTTTCTTGAGTGGGTTCTGTTTGCTAGCAACAAGCAGAGGCAGTGATCCTGTACGAAATGACTTCCTGTGTAAGGGGAGATGGGAGAGAGAAGGGAGAAGGGAAGTTTTGGGGAGAGCTTGGGGGAATGGAATGGTTGGGATGGAGGAAGGGTGGAGATGGGAGCAGGGAAGTAGATATATTAATTAAGGGAGCCGTTTTAGGGTTGGCAAGAGACTTGACTCTAGAGGGGTTCCCAGGTGTCCAAGGAGATGTCCCCAGCTTGTTCTTTGGGCAGCAGAGAGGGTGCCTGAACTGGCCTTATCCCATAGCCACACTGATGAATATCTT
>NW_004949153.1:11752-15018 GCF_000317375.1 Microtus ochrogaster | reverse complement strand
ACATGAGAACACCTAGGCTCATTATGGTAAGATGTCTGGGGTAGGGTGCACCCACAAGAGCCTCGGCATTCAGGTCTCCCATGTCTCAGCTCCCACATGCCAAATTGCAGAGGTCAAACATCAGATCAGGCCACCACATCCAGAGTGACATCATCTGAGAAGTCTGGTTAGGGTCCCTCAAGTTCCAGTGCTCCAGAGGATCCATGTCACCTTCTTTGATTGGTGGGCGCTTGCTGCCTGAATCTTGATCCTCTTGAGAACAGTTAACATGATTTCTGCCAGGAGGGCTATCTGAAATAGATAAAAAGGAAAGTTTCTTCAAGGGTCAGTCTCCTGTGGGCAGTGGTGATTTTTCTTTCCTTGTGTTTGAATTTAAGGTTTGTGTACCATATTCTCTTTCTTTCTTTATTGGTCATCTTGATCTTCCCCATTATCCTGAGTGGAGGGGAGAAATTTTAAGTTACAAGCGGGTAGCCATATAGGCGTTTTCCCTCTGCTTGGGAAGACACATCGATATCCTCGACCCTGTATCAAGAAGGGATCAGGGCCCCTCTTTTGGTGCGTGAGAGGATCTTTACTCCAAAGCATTAGGCAGGGCTTCATTGGTAGGGATTCCCAATGTTTGTGGAATCTATTCTGTAAATCTTATTTTTGAAAATTTAAAACATTGATGCATAATAACACCTTTTGCAGTTGTAGATTAGGGGAGAATTCTCCCCCTGTGGAGACAAAAAACTGACTTAGAGTGCAGGCTCCTTCTGGGACAGATGAGACGAAGTTGGGAAACAGTTGCTTGGCAAACCAAGAATAGATGAAAGCAAACTTTCTCTGCCCATTTCTCAAACGTTCTGTCAGAATCTGTACCCTGGATAAGAAAGTGGCCTTTGAGCTCAGTTCTTCATTCTCTATCAGTTACAAAAGAGTGCTTTGCTTCAGTATATGTTTTGCCTTGTTTCTATATACTTCTTTTCATTTTTATTACTGTTATTGAGGTATTGTTTCTTGCAAGGAGAGGCAAGAGTTTCTCATGATCATGTACGTGAGTAAAGGAGGGTTTCAGAGTTGAGGTAATGCTTTTTAGTCTGTATAAAAAGCCATACGAAATAAAGCTTATTGTGCAGTTGTTCACACTCTGCATCCTCTGTGTCCTGATTTGTGTGAGAACCTTACCCAGGGACCCCAACGTACTAGATGTTGACATCCCCCCTTTTTTATCAGGACCTCTTTGAGATATTGGTGATGTATTTCAACAACTTGTTGACCCTGAGGGTTGTGTGGGATCGTGGTGGTATGGGATATATTCCATCTCTGGAAGAATTCTTTTAATGTTCTACTTATAAAACAGGGGTCATTATCAGTTGTGGTAGTCCCAACATAGCAAAATATTTAAGGAATGGCTTTTGTCATGGGTTCCCTATTCCCCTGAGTGGTCAGTAGCCCAACATGCCTTAGAGTCAATGTCTATGGTCACAAACATATATTTTAATTTGCCAAATGGAGGGTAATAAGTTACATCTGTTAGCCAGATGATATTGATTCCTAACCCTCTTGGGTTCACCTCTGGCCCTTGTAATAAGGGGGTATGGAGAAATTGTTGGCAGGTATTACATGTATGAACAATTCTCTTTAATTCTGTTGCAGTAATCTGAGGGTATAGGTATTTGAGTCCTCTTCAGTTGACATAAGTTAAGTCATGCATTTGGGTAGCATTTTGTACTGGCATATTTGAGACCTCTATGAGATAGGTCCCTGAAACTGCAGCATCCACAGCAGCATTTCCTTGGAAAATGAGGCCAGGAAGGTTTTTGTATCTTTTGAGATGTTGAATATATATGTTTCTTTCTACCTTCTAAGAGTGATCCATGTTGTATCATCAAGGCAGAAATAGAATTAGCATCCAATCTGATATAGGCATAGTGTAAGTGTGGCAGTAGGTCACCACATAAAAGCTGTCTGAATAGAGGTTGCAGTATTCTGGGACCTCTTGTAGGACAATATATATGGCTATCATTTCCTTGTATTGAGTGGATCTCCGAGAATTTTGT
Source organism: Microtus ochrogaster (assembly GCF_000317375.1). Taxonomy (NCBI): domain Eukaryota; kingdom Metazoa; phylum Chordata; class Mammalia; order Rodentia; family Cricetidae; genus Microtus; species Microtus ochrogaster. Next base: position 12,973 of record NW_004949153.1, on the reverse strand, counting down.
TAATTTTTGTCTTGGTTACCCCTGCAGGGAAAACTACAAAGGCAACCTATTTTTCTTACCATCTGTTTGAACAGTTAAAGCTTGAGGCAGGGTCCTAGAAGAAAAGACTAAGGGGTCTCACCAGTGTAGCTCTTGATATAGCTTTACTAACCAAGACTCCTCATAGTGGGTGTCCAGAGTCCACAGAAATCCCTCCACAGCAAAGCTCAATTAAGAACAATTCTAGCCTCCCATTGTAAGTCCTTAATTTTGATTGGAATTATTAATTTAGAGGGATCTTTTCCAGAATGTTGGAGGGACATGTCCCTGATTTTTATAATCATATCAACTATTTGATCGACTAGAGAATACACTCTAGCATAACTATTTGATCGACTAGAGAATACACTCTGGCAATGCCCCCCAGTTTGGTGTGTATGCATTCTAGTGTTTGTGACTGCTGGACAATGGCAGCCAGAATGGTCTTTTTCCTAATAATAACCAGCCTAGGACTGGAATGTTAGGATTATATTGTGTCAATGGAGCCTGATTGAGCTCATTGTTGAATTCAGTGAGTGCCTGATCACCCTCAGGGGCCAAGGAAATGATCCCATAAGGTTGCCTCCCTTTTAGAAGATCAGATAACACATCTAGTCTCCCAGTCTCTACAGGCAACCAAGACCATACCCAGTTCATTTCTCCCACTATCTTTTGAAACCTCAATAAAATGAGAGGTTCACCAGTATTAATTGGGGTCCATTCACTTTAGCTTGAGAGACTGTTAATTGGAATCCCAATTTATGAACTGGCAGTTTTAAGGCCATGCTTTTGGAGGATATCAAAAATAGTGGTTACCCAAAGAGCTAGCCCAAATTCCTACAATTGTCCAATTATTAAATCATTCATATAAACATATAGACGGTTATATGTGTCAAAATAAGGAGAGAGGATACCATAAAAATATTGTTGGCAAAAGGTCAGACTATTGGCCATTCCCTGTGGGAATATAGTCTATTCATTTCTCTCGTCAGATCAAGAGGAGTTAACTGTAGGAATGGAAAAGGCGAACTTTTCACAATCCTCCTCATGAAGACAAACTGAGAAGTAGCAGTCCTTTAGATCAATTACAGTGAGGTAAAACTGGGAAGGGATTGCTCGGATCCAAGATAAGCCCCTTAAAGTGGCCCCTACTAGTTCTATATGAACATTGATTGGCTGTAGGTCCTCTAACATTCTCCAGGT
>NW_004949153.1:8799-10573 GCF_000317375.1 Microtus ochrogaster | reverse complement strand
GAAAGGTGAGTGCATATCAGCCCGTTTTGTAGCCCCATTATGCTGGATAGGGAGTTAAGTCAAAGCAAGAATTCAGTTCATTACTGCGAACATCAGCTTATATATGTTAAGTGGCATAGTGTGATGTAGGGGTACCTCAAGCCAATGAGAGACACTGAAGCCCTCCCTCTGGCTAGAGGGGTGTCTACCTAGATTTTGCTTTCTCATCCTCACTCAATTCCCTCAAACTTAAGCCAGGCTTTTCTATGTCCTACAGGCCTCAAGGTACAGGTCCTGAGATAATTTTGGCCCAACAAGTATGTTTTATAAATATGTGTTTATCATTTGTTAGTTTTCTTACAATCTAGGGTTTAATAATGCCTTGATCTACTTTGTACCTACTCTGTCTTATGATTATTCCTTTTTACTGTTTTCCACTTGCTTATATTGAATAATGGCATTATTTATAGTCAAAAACGTGAGAGTTGTTAATTTTATTGCAACAGTGATATTTTCACTTTTTCATCGTTCACCTTTTGAGTATGTTTGACCAAGAAAGAAACATAATTGGATAAGTAAGAATTATGTTGGTCATTCAAGTACAGTTTTGAATATTAAAAATTCAGATTTTCTTTGAATGCTATTGGGATAATTGGATATTTGCATATATACATTTAGTTCAAATTACTCATAACATTAGGAGATGATCCTTAAAACAGAATTGGAATAAACATTTTAAAGCTATAGCACTAAAGTGTTGAATAAACATACAGGGGAAAAATTCAATTTCATGAAAATTCAAAATAAACAAATTTCCAAATTCACCATTAAGAAAATGAAAACATAAACAATCATAAGTGATAAAGAAATATTGACAAAGTATATAGATGGTAAAAAGTTTCATATACATAGTATGCCAAAACATCACAAATATTTTTCAGAAGATAAACTGGTGATGGAAAGATGGGTCAGTGGTTAAAACCATTGCTTCTATTACAGAGAATTCAAGATATGTTCACAACTCCCACATGTTATCTCACAAACATCTGCAGCTCTATTCCCAAGGGATCCAGTGTCCTCTGTCTTCTATATTTCACATGCACACAAGCAAATACCGATGCATATAAAATAAAAACAGATATGTTTAAACTACAACCTATTGTGAATGTATGGACAGATCCTATACAAATGTCCAATAATCCCATAACACTAGTAATTAAATATATAAAATTTCAAACCAAAAAAGGACTGTGTTTCTTACTTACCTTCTAGAGAGAATAAAACAAAAAAAAGGTAAAAAATATCAGAGGGTAATGAAAGGAGTGGAAAAAGGTTTTTTTTAATTTATTTTTTATTATGAAGAACGAGGAGAGACAAAGAGGAGAGAGAGAGAGAGAATTTGAGATTGAGCACATGCAGTGCTTGGAGGCTGGAGAAATCTAGTTGCATCCTGAGGCTGAATTACTGGCAGTTTTGAGAAGACTGATCTGGGGGTTGAGTTCCCAATTTGGCATTATACAATAATATGATGCATTCTTAATTGCTGAGCTATCTCAATAGCCCAAGAAAAAGCACCTATCTTACAACAAGTCATAAAAGAGAACAACCACAAAGACTGTGCATTAAAATCTCCAAAGATAACCATGATTGTCAAAGTTACACAAATTTACACAACTTGTATCATTTCATATATTGTTGCTATATCTCCATTTTACTCATTATTCTCTGTTTCTGATACCTGTAGAGATGTGAAATAGAATGTTGATCTTGCAGAATATTTCAGTAGGCCTTAAGT
>NW_004949153.1:0-7465 GCF_000317375.1 Microtus ochrogaster | reverse complement strand
GGAGCTCAGGTGTCCCTACAGGGAAGGCTGGCTAGTTTCCTGGCTTCATGTATTAATCTGGGAAGCAGCTAGGACAATGGTCAGTCATTCTTAGGATGATTGTTATTGAGGATGGGGTGGCCATTAGCTAGGAGCTGACTCTTTGCTCCTGCCCCAGCTGCAGCCTCCTCCCCGTCTGAGTTCTCTGTTTCTTCTCGGTCACGGTGTTCATCTTCTACCAGCTTTCCAATTATGAACTTGTGGGCCATGTGCAGGATGAAGTAGGCCCAGAAGATATGCAGCATCTGTAGTACTGCCATCATGGCATTGAAGAAGTAATAGCCAAAGAAGGCAGGGTAGAGCTCCAGGGGGTATACCAGTGTGCAGTGTAGGATCCAGAAGGGCATGATGACCAGCCGCGTCAAGATGAAAACGATGGTGAAAACAATGAAGAGGTTATTGCAGGTGTTCTTCCAGCCCACGTAGTTAAACATCTTGGCAGACTCCAGCAGGTAGTCAGAGGAGTCATGCAGAGCCTGCTCGGACGTAGTTGGCAAACCAGGAGAAGCTGAGGAGAATGATGGTGGCCACATGGTGAATGATCTGTTCCTTAAAATCCTTCTGCTTGACGTCGGAGGCAATGCTGAAGAGCAGGGACCAGTAGAAGGAGAGTTCGATCATGTAGTACCAATACTGAGAAGGGATGATGCTCTTTATGGGGTATCCCTCTCAAACTTTCCTCAAGTCACAGAACCAGGGTTTATCCATGATGACAGCCACGCCAGCAACAAAGGCAATTAGGTAAAATGTGAATCTCCAACTGGCTTCTCAGAACTTCTTGAGAAGGCTGGGCCTGTACTGGTTGCGGCGGCCGTGGAACCAGCGTTCTATCTGGCGGCTAGAGAGCCCGCTCTGCCGAGACAAAAGCTCTACCTCCACCTTCTTGGGCTGCTTGCTGCTGGTCAGGTAGAAATGCTCTAAGGTGACATTGGGAGGGGCCCGTAGTCGGGTTTTCTCCTTAACATTCAGGAGGGCAGCCAGAGGTGTAGCCACATAAAGCTCAAAGAAGTATGGAACGACGAGAAAGACCAGGGCCAGGGGAAGTGTGATGTAGAGGTCTGAGGCTTTGGCATAGACACGTCCATCTCGGTCTTCTAGATCAGCTCAGGTTAGGTTCACGGGAAGCCATAGTCGGTCCCACCAGAAGTGGTCATACAACGTCTGGAGCATCTTGGTGGCCGGTGCAGAGCTGGCTGGCACGGCTCTGCTGCTCCGTCTCCTCTCTGAACGCCCAGCACGTGCGCACTAATATATTTTTTCTTTTGTATATTTTTCAGACTTAAATTTATTTGAAACACTTCTTCCTTTTTTATTCCCTCCACCCTCCCATATACCCTGCCGCATTCTTCTTCACTTTCATGACCATATCTTTCATTAATTTGCATTAATTTTGTATACATACGCACATACAAACACACATGTTCATGTATATTCACTAATATTCCTAAATATAACCTGTTGAGCACATATATTAACTATATGCCTATTATAGGGCTGATCATTTGGCTCTGGACAGCCAGTTGGTATGCTCTGGGGAAGACCACCTTTGTCAGTTTATTTGTGTAGGGTTGAGGCCTTGTTCACTTTTCCCCCTTTCACTTTGTCTCTAGTCTGCTCACATTTGGGCTGTTGGGTTGTTGTGTTGACAAGACTTTACAGGTCTGATGATACTAGGAGACACAATCTCACAGGAAACTCCCTGATTCTCTGGCTCTCACAACCAGTGAGCCTGAGTATTCCCCACGACTGCAGTGTGGGAGTATGTGATAGATATGTATCCACTGGGATTACACATGATACCTTTGCATTTTGATGGGTTTTGTTTTTCTAAAGTAGTCTCTGTCTGTTGCTGAGAAAAGGTTCTTTCATGAGGGTTAAAGACAGCTCTGCATAAGAACTCCAAAGAGGACTTTTTTTTCATCTGGTATTTGAGTTTTGTTATGTGATCTTTGGCTCTTGGGGGGAGCACTGTCAGTACAGATGAGAAAAGTTTATTAAAACTGTTTATGTATATTTATACTCTGAATTGTGTGCATTGTATGTTTTAGGTAAATAGTTAATTATATTATTCCTTGTAGATTTTTCAGATATCCAAAGTGTATTTTTATCCATCTTTCTGATTCTCCTTGTTTAACTTTCTCCCCCTTTCCTAAAGAACATACTGATTTCTCATGTGTCCTCTATAAGATCACTTGTATTCTGCCATTCTCTGTTACCCTCTTGTCCCTTTTTCTATATTTACCTCCCTTTCCCTTTCAAAGGAAAACTCCAATTCCCATTTTCCTGACAGAGAGATTAACATGGCACATTAAATTTAAGACCCTATGCAACCAGTCAGATTTCCAAGCCACCAGATCTACTTCGCTCACCACAGTTTCCTTAATTTTGCCTTTTGCTTAAGTTTATAAGAAATTAAAGAGACAATAATATGCCTTTTAAAATGTATTTTTCTTTTACATACATGAATAAACTTCAAAAATGTTATTTTGAAATTGTATGGTCCTTTGGACATTCAACATTGTCTTTCTTTAATTTTCTTGAAAACAATATGCTACTGTTTCCTTTTCTTTTTTCTAGTTTTTGAAAAACTTACAATATAACTATTATGCTTTTTAAGTTTCATCAACATTCTACATAAATGCTCTGAGAATTTCTTGTTTATTAACCATTAAAGCATCTACAGGTTTGTTTTTTAAATACCATGTAGTAAATCACACTAAATCAGTCTTGGGGATGTTATACAGAGAGCCTTTGTATGTTCGGTTCTGCTTTACATGAAGACAAATTAAAATATAATATTTAAATTATATTATTTTCTTTTTAATAAAATAGATTTTTGTCTCACATAATATATTCTAATTATAGTTCCTTCTCCCTCTACTTCTCCTAGTTCCTCCTCCCTTTCCTTCCAATACAGATTCAATCCTTTTCTGTCTCTCATTAGAAAATAAAACAGTAGGACTGTTTCACAGAGGATACCTGTCTTGAAAACAAAACAAAAACCAAAAAGCCAAAAAAAAAAAAAAGGAAAAAGAAAAGTGAAGAAAAGAAACAGGGTTCTAAAGGATAATTACGATATCAAATCAAACCAAACAAAAGTAAGAAAATGGACTTTGACAAAACAAACAGCAAGAAAAGAACCCAGGAGAAGGTACAAGAAACAAAGACCCTCTATTTCACACACTTAGGAATCTTATGAAACTCTGAACTAGATGCCATAATATATACATAGTCTTAAAGAACCTTGTGCAGAACCATGCAGGTCCTGTGAAAGTCTCCTCTGTCTCTTTGAGTTGATATGAACTTAGATCCTACTTGTTTAGAGGTCCTTATTTTCTTGGTGTCTTCTATCCTCTCCAGCTCTTTCACTATTTTTACCTTCTCCTCTATATGTTTCCCTGAGTCCTTTGAGGGTAGAAATTTAATTGAGACATCCCATTTAGTTCTAAGTGTTCCAAGGTCTCTTTCTCGCTGTGTCTGTATAATTATTGGCTGTGGATTTCTGTATTTTTCCCATCTGCTGTAGTAGGAAGCATCTCTGATGGTTGTTTAACAAAGTACACATTCTGTGAGTATAGTAGAATATCATTAAGTATCATTTTATTCCTACTTTATTTTCTTAAGAGCAGTGATACTTGTTTTTACTGTAGGTCCCTGGTCACACACGAGGTATATGTCAGGTATGGGTTCAGTCTCATAGAGTGTACCTTAAGTCTCATCATGTACCAGCTGGATACTCCCCCAAGCTTTGGCCACCATTGTCATATCTTGCAAGCAAGCCACCATTGTCAAACAAAAGATTTTTGAATAGATTGGTGTTTGCATTTCTGTGGTTTTTTGTTTTTGTTTGTTTGTTTGTTTGTTTTGTAGCATGTGGAGAAAGAGTACCTTCCTGTACCAAAGACATTAGAACATAGGGTGAAGGTATCACATAGGCACCAACTTTACTTTTCCACATTGATGAGTTGTGTAGGTGTTATCTTCCATAATGGAGCATTATGGTTATTTTGTAAGGAGCAGCCTATAATCTTAGCAACAACCTGGTTTGTTTTCCCATGGGAACCCTTTGGCCAGTAACTCAATTAGATGTAACCAAATCCCAGCATTGGAATTTTGATTTGGTGACAGGAAATGCACAGTTGGGTGCTCTGTCTCCCCATTAATTGGTATACTTACTTAGAACACCTTCATACATATATATGAAATTTTCTATTATATTTGGTTTCCTTATTATCCCTCAATTGGCCTTTAATTGATTTTTCTCCTTCGGTGAAATAAATATAAATATTCTACTTTCTTTTATAATTTTGAATTTAACAATTTTTCTCTGACTTTTATTTCTCTAATTGCATTTCAACCTCAGTAACTTTTTGCTTTTTAAAAGCACTTTTATAAACTGCTTGTTTAATAAATTACCATTCATTTCTAATGAGTACATTAAACGTGTTTTTTTAACTCAGCAAATATTGATTTTTAACTAATTTCCAGTTTCAGTCTGTCTATTTTTAATAATTTTCTTACCCTAAAATGTTTGTTTTATGATGTTTCATTCAGTTAACATGTCACTGTTGTACTTTCTTGTTATTTGAGGGGAAATCTTTTATGAATTCATATATTTTCTCTACATGTTAAAGTATTGTACAATCACCTTTATTTTAAAATTATTGTTCCTTCTTTAGCATTCCTGTCCTTTTAAAAATAGATTTATTAATTCTTTGAAATTTTCATAAAGTATATTTTAATTATAATTATCCTCCACTCCTCCCTCTAACTTCTTTAAGTTCTATACTTACCTCCTTGTTTCCTCAACTAGTGTCTTTTGTAGCCCAGCCTGATCTCAGACTCACTATGTAGCCAAGGATGATCTGGCCCCGTGTTCTAAGATTACAAATATGGGTTGTCATGTCTGATTCATAATAGTATTGGAGAGAGTATAGGCACAGAACTGAATTTCATGCTATAATTGGCTATAGCATTTAGTGTATAATAATGGATGTGTATATCCAAGATACAGTGAGGCAAATACACTATGTCTTAGGTATACAGAACATATACATTTGGGGTTTGTGCAAGTGCACATTATGGTGGTTAAACATGATGACACTTCTCAGAACATACCTCCATAAAATGACATAAATATGTTTTAGGAAAGCTCACATTCACATAACTTTATTGTTTGACACCGTTATTTTTTCTAACTTACCATTAGTTACTATTACTAATAGTAAATTATTTTGTCAAGTATATAAAATCCATATATATATATTGATATATATATCAAACTTTATGAATTGATGTTATCTGTAGTTCCTTTCAAATGTTGAAGTGTTTCAGAACAAATTGCCTGAAGGTAAGGAGACTACTGTATCTTCTGTTTAAGCTATTCTTGCTCTCTGCTGTCTTCACATTTAAGTACTGGGTCATGTCTATACAAATGGTTTTCCTCCAGATAACGTACTTCCATGAATTCACCCTTGTGACTGCACACAGTTTTAGCCCCCTTTCTATAGCAAAGTTTAAAAATAATCAAGTCATGACTGGTATTCAGAATTTTGGGTTTAATGTTTTGGTTTCTTTTTTGGGGAGTGATTTAATACTGACTGCCTGAAGAACCCAACTGCCCTCTGCTATTTTCTTTGACATCCTTTCAACCTCTCCTCCTTCTGCATTGTGCCTACAACAGGATTTCAGAAAAATGTAAGAGGAAGATAACAGGAGATTCACTACATTTTTTTTTTTATTAAAGAATTTTAAGTGATGCAGACAGCCCTATCTGATTCTACAAGTTTTGGTATTTTTGAGATTTTATTTGTTGTGGAGTTTAAATTTATGATTATTTTGGAAAAACAAAGAGAAGATTCAGAAATTTGTAACGATAGTTTTCAAAAGCCTTTTCTCTCATTTCTATCTTTTAGTTTTAATGAACAAATACATGATTTGAAAGTAAAAATTTCTTAAGTGTTTTCATTATTTTTAAAGTATTCTGACTTTAGCATACAGTAAGAAATTAGGCATGTTTATGAGTACTCAGATTTAAATGACCTGAGATAAGAAGATTCAGATGAGGAATAATATTATTAGACAGTGTAATTTCTGTAACACATTTAAAGTAATGTGTAAGGTTATATAGTTTGGCATGAAACAATACAGGGATAATTGGAAGAACAAAGGTGAAAGATTAAATATGTCTTGATTTCAGCTGTAGTAATTCTTTTATAAGAAGCATAAAAATGAAGAGCAATACAAAATAATGAATGTCAGATAGGCAATTGAGGGCAAAGATAATATGATAGTTTATTAATCAATAAAAAACACTCATTTTATGAGGTTCTACTAGTACTTTGTCTCAGTAATGTCAAAGCTATGAAATTTTACACTTTATTTTATGTTTAAAATTTAGATGTTGGTGATAAATTTTCCAAATGCTTAGTTTGTCAATGTGCAATTCAGTTGTATCTAAAATGATTATATATTAAACAAATATAAGAAACCTCCAAGAAAAAAATGTACACAAATATGTGATAATTGGCAATTTTAAAAGACATTAATCTTGAAATTTAACCATCATTTTACTTTCACAGGATCCCTGATGGAGGAAGGTCATTGGCTAATAAAGAAACTGCCTTGGCCCATTTGATAGGTCAGCCTTTAGTTGTGTGGAGTCAACAGAACAGAATGCTGGGAGGAATAGGAGGTGAGCTCAGATGCCATGCCTCTGCTCTCGGGGGCAGACACAATGAGGCTCCTATCCAGGATGGATATAGGCTAGAATCTTCCCGGTAAGCACACCTCGGTGCTACACACATGAATAGAAATGGGCCAGGCAGTGTTTAAATGAATACAGTTTGTGTGTTATTATTTTGGGGTATAAGCTAGCCAGGCGACTGGGAGCAGGGTGGCAGGAATGCAACCCACAGCTCCTCCTACAGAATGGCGCCCAGACGTGGATAACTTAGTCCACAGAAAGTCTGAGAAAGCTTGGGAAAGAATAGAGTAAAACATGTTTTCTTGGTAGCAGCAACTTCTCGGGTCTCCTCTGCCTTCTAGAGGCAAGTAAGCTCTCTCATCTAAGAGAGGCTTCCTGAGTCAGCTTCAGCTGTAAAACTCTGCACCTCTTTTAAGAGGTTCTGCCACGAAACACTTAAATGTTGTTGGTGAAAAGCTGAATGCTTGTGTTTCAGTTTTCAGCTATAGCAGGAAAAAAGCTGAGGCGTTTTAAAATGCCGGCTTTCTAGACTGTCCTGCCAGGGCAAATTCTGACTGTTTGAGGCAAGAGGGCCGACTACAGAAAGAGGACTTGAGTGTTGTCTGTTGCAGCTTGCTTGCTGGTAGGGACCTTGAAATGCCATAGACTTATACTTGTGGCAATAAAAACGGCTACAGCCCGTACCTCAGCTATGAGGCTGGAAAGCTAAGGAATGGGCTG
>NW_004949152.1:2590815-2592675 GCF_000317375.1 Microtus ochrogaster | reverse complement strand
TACACATCTGTCCCACTGGCAGGCTTTGTGATGAGCCTTCATCCAAAGACAGAGCAGATATGAACAAGTCTACATCCAAGGAGAAGTTTCTAGAACACGTACATAATGTTATTCCACCTCTCCTCTTTTTGATAAGAAAGATTTGCTCCAATAGGTCTTGCCTGAGAAAACTCATCATGCAAAAGTGTTGTACGTGAGGTGAGGTATGGGTGTTAGTGACGAGAAGCCCCTGGGATTTAGGGGTCATTGGCACAGTAAAGTTAAAAACACATCTCTCATAGGCACTATCCTAGTCAGTATTCTATTGCTGTGAAGAGACACCATGACTGCAGCAACTCTTATACAGGAAAACATTTAACTGGGACTGGCTTACAGTTTAGAAGCTTAGTCCATTGTCTTCACGGTGGGAGGAAGCATGGTGGCATGCAGGCAGACATGGTGCTGGAGAAGGAGCTGAGAGTTCTATATCTGGATCAGCAGAAAGCAGGAAAAGAGATACTAGGCTTGACTTGAGCATTTGAAACCCCAAAGCCCACACCCAATGACACACTTCCTCCATACCTACCACAACAAGGCCAACCTCCTAATCCCTGTCAAGTAGTACCATTCCCTAATGACTAAGCATTCAAATATGGAAACATTACTATTCAAATCACCATAGGCACTGCTGGGGAAATCTACTAGAACACACACACACCACTATGTATAAGAGCTACCCATTGGTTACAGCTGCCCTGCCACACTGGTATTCTACGACCCTTATCCCCCTCACCACAGTTAATTCAACCGCAGTCAGACTCTTGGCCTTGGCTAGTATATTCTCATTCTGGGAAGTTCAGAATTGTGATCTAGAATCTGCTGGAGGGATGCTCAACTATGCCTGTAACTAGGGACTGGGAAAGCATCTGAGATCCAGTGTCAGGATAAAGTGCACGTGAGCACTGGCAATTTCATGGCAATACTTGCAAAGCATCATTGTGAGCGAGCACTGGGTGCTTAGCATGCATTCATTCAGCCGTCATCATTCCCCAAGAATCAGGACTGAATGTCTCCAGAATGCTTGATTTGTTTTATTAATGTCCTCCTTGATCCAGGAAGGAACTTGGATTCTGCCTTCCCTGTAGGAAAATCACTTGATTAAATAAATAAGATCAAATGTAACAAAGAAGAGGAGGGAGGGAGATGAAAAAGGAGGAAGATGAAAGACGAGGAGCAAGAAGGAGAGGAAGGAAGAAGGAGGAAGAAGGCCAACACCACCTAGTCTAAGAGTTAGCTCCTTGTGGTCTTGCCTCTCACTGACACCGCACAGCTTTGTGGCTGTGAAGTAGCCAGTGTCCCACAAACGGGAAATGACTGTCACTGTCCTTGGACTGTCTTTCTCTGGAATCTGACGGTCCAGAGATTTTAAAGGGGCTCAATAATGCTGCAGACCCAGACGTGAGAGGAATGTCCGTCTCAGCTGAGAGAGAGCGATCAAACCAGATACTCTGAATCTTTTCTCATCATATTTGATATTGGACATTTGCACTTTGGATAAATTACTAGTCTACATGCATGGAAAGGTGAGGGAAGGCTTGAGAACAATGGGGATGAAGGAAGGGTGGAGTTTCGTTGGGTCTGAGGAGGCGCTGCCTCAAGGAGGAAGAGCGAGAAGTCGCAGTGAGCTCAACAGCATTTCAGGGATCATTGTGGACCAGATGTTTGCACAGGGGAATCTTCATTCTTTCCTTCCTGGCCGTTCATTCCACTGTCATTGTGGGTAGATTGTCAGTCTCTGGTTTCTTACCCCATGACCGCAGGATGGTCTCTGGGGCGCTCCCTTCTCACACTGCAGCTTCCCGAGCAAAGAGAAAACACACC
>NW_004949152.1:2586569-2589907 GCF_000317375.1 Microtus ochrogaster | reverse complement strand
AGGGATGCACACGAGCAAGTGAGTGAGGCACACCCCTGTGCGAAGCAGACACCCACACAGAGGCCCAGAGGTGACAGTGTCTGCTGAGATGGTACTCTCTGATGGCGAGGATCTCTTCTCCGTGTTAGCATCCCAGGAGTGGCCAGACCACAGAAAAGCTCTGTTCATGTAACATACAGAAGATGGAGAGGTTGCTGGGAAAGTTGGAGCACCAAGTTCAACAGGGTGCAGAAAGCAGGGCGGTCCCAGGGCCTGGGAAGGAGGAACAAACCTTCTTCGTATCCTGCTCTTCCACTGGAAATCAAGCTCTTCTGGTCAGATCACCTCCAGACCAGGGAAAATAGAGGAGCTTGACCAGAGGAGTAAGTCCAGCCAAGGCCACGGTGACGTGGGGACAGCTAGTTCTCTCATGGGAAGTGGCAGATAATTTCTCACAGGATTCTTCAGCCAGAAAGACAGGGGTGGAGGGATGTCCATCACCTTGTGGAAGGAAGACAAGAAAAAGAGAAACCAGAGGCAAACAGGACCTCATTACCCCCAACACACACACACACACCAGCAGGTCCTTCTATCTCCTGACCATAGCACGGGGTGAATCTCCCAGTTTCCTTCAGGAATCATTTTCTGATCTCCCTAGAATCCTCCCTCCATCTTTAAATCTTAAGCCCTCAAAGGACCAAACACAAAAGCAAGGGTCTGAAATCACCAGGGCCCCAGCTTTCCCTAATCTCCATACATTTGTCCGCACAAATAACAAAGGAAAACGAAAGCCTGAGTCTGTGTCAAGGAGGTACCAAAACATTAAGTCAATTAAATCAGGTTACAAGCAGCCTGTCACTCTGCAGAGTGGGGGGGAGGAGAATCTGCCAAATTAGTTATTTGAGTGAACTGATGGGATGTCTTGGTTAAAATTCGTCTTTTTTATTAAATGTTGATGGATCGCAGTATATCAGAAATCTCCCAAAGCTACTTTTCATCTGTGGAGACAGTAAAATCAAGGTGGCATGCTGGTAACCTCTGAATAACACTTTGTCTACATCAAAGGGTGGGATTCTTGAAGTCAGAATAAATTAGGAAGAAAGATTCCTTTTCAAGTAAAAAAGGATTGGGAGTCAAAGTACCCCCAGTGTGTGGTTGGCGGTACCAGGATTTCTCTCCCCCTGTGCCACTCTGATTGGCTCCAAGGGCATCAGCCCTGGGTGCCCAGGGAGCACAGGAGTGTTTTCTTGTTGTTTAATCAGGCCATCAGCCTGGAGAATAAGGAACGCTATCCTCGGAGCCAAAAGGAAATTGCAGCTTCCTTAGTCTGCGTGGTTTACCCACATTCACAGACAACAGAGTTCACAGAAGAACGCTTCCCTCACAGCTCACGGTGAAGCCTGGCTTTCACCATCCTAACAATGACTGCTCATCCTCATTCTTACTCTTATCATTCTTTCTGGGCGGACTCAAACGTTCTAGACCATTCTTCCTCCACTTGTTCTAGACCACACAATAGCTTCCTGTCCTTGATCTCAGAATGCCTCACCTTACCGCAGCCTCGTCCTTCCCTCAGGCTCCAGAGCAGGATCCAATGTGGTTCATGCCACCCTTCCTCACACTGTGTCTGCCATGCCAGTGTGTGTCCAGACTCTGCTATGTGGTTTCTGCTCATAGAGGTGTCCCGGACCATTGGGTATGGCTCATTCTGATTATCTTGGGCTCCAGGAGCACTCTAAAAAGCACAGCACTAGGATTGATGATGTATCATCATTGACTTTTGTCTTGTGACGGGATCTTTCACTTCTCCTGCAGAAGACAAGAGCTACTTAAAAGATGCCATGCCGCTGCCCACCTTGGAGGACCATCTCAGCCTTTTCTTGGTGACTTCTTGCCTTTATCCATCCCAGTGTTAAATTCGAAGATGAGCAAACAGCTTCTAGCTACCTTTCTGTCACATATAAGGGCTCATGTGTATAGAGTGTTTTATAACCTGTGGACATTTATATTGTTTGCTTTAGAGTTGTGATATTAATTAATAAAAGATGAGTAAAGGCACACAAGTGCATTGTAATAGGGGACAAAATTATCACTAAGCATTGCTTCAAAGCCTAAGTCAATACTTTTACATTCTAGATCCCTATTTTTTTAACATTTATATAAGTGTTATATATAATTAAGCTAAATTCCAGAATCAGATTTGGAAGGAAAACGGATCACAGAAGAAATGGAGTTTGAAAACCTAGGAGGAAGAGGAAGAAACCCAGTGGGTTCCACCATCTTCTTGCCCTTACCATGAGGACCTTTGGGGAGGGCTGAAGGGAGGAGGGGAGAGGCCGGGAAAGGAGCAGAGAAAAATGTAGAGCTCAATAAAACTCAATTTTAAAAAAGGGAGAAAAAGACAGGGTCTCTGGTTCACAGCTTCACAGATCAGGCTAGCCAGCATCCGAGGTTCCAGGTCCTCTCCCGTCTCCCCTCTCACCTGCCTACAGCAGGTGGCAGACAGGCTACTGTGTCCAGCTCTACATGGGTCCCGGGCGTCTGAACTGGGTCTCACATTTCCACATCAAGCACTTCACCGGCTAATCCACGCTCCTATCCCAGGTTTGCCCTTTCATTGTCGCTTGGCCACCATCAGGGGAGCAGCTCCCTTTTCCATACACTTTCTATCAAGATGTGTTCTGCTTCACCAAGGACACAAAAGCCGCTGGGCCAGTGACCAGGGACAGAGACCTTAGAAACTACGAGCCAAGGCCTTCCTTCCAAGTTTATTTTCTCGGTAATTCTGCCCCAAGCAGCAGAAACCTGTCTACAGCTCCAGATAAGTAAGACAGCTTATAGTGTACCATGCTATAAGAAAGTTAGCTCTCTTAAAGGGGGCTGTAGGGAAGCAGAGGGGCATGGAGGGAGGGGAAGCGGAGAGAGGAATGGAGGGGAAAGAGAAAATATCACATTTCCTCTTCCGCACCCACTTTATCTAACGTGTATATAGAATGAAAACTAAGGAGGGACTGAGGGAGCCAGGGAGAAGGGGAGTGGCAGGGAAGAGAGAGAAGGTCAGAGATGAACAAAGTACAATGATATACGTGTATAAAGATGTCCTAATGAAATCCATTGTTCTATGTTAGCATAAAATTGTAGAATGCCTCTCAAACCTGTTCTGAACCACTCATGTTACTCCAAACAGGCCCCGACTCCCCGATGGACATCCTGGTGCGTGTCCATCCTCAGAACCTACTGAGCCAAAGAAGGCATGAGGCACAGAGCAACTTGTGGCCAACAACAGAAGCCAGGGCCACCGACACTTGTGACATGCCAAGTACAACTGTAAGCTCAGACATGAGTTCACGCAACACTCG
>NW_004949152.1:2577067-2586348 GCF_000317375.1 Microtus ochrogaster | reverse complement strand
TCGGTAGGGGGCACACAGCTGGAAACAGGCAATGTTGGAATGGAGGACAAAACTAACTGCCCAAGTGGCTCTCTGTTACTCCCTGGCAGAGTCTTCCTGAAGTCCACATCATTCTTAGGCCTGCTCAAGCCTTGGTCTTAGGAAAGATAAAAATCCCATTCTGTCCCGGCCCGTAGCCTGAAGGGCTGGACTGTTGATAGTGTTCAGAAAAGCCCATGCCTGAGTCTATGTACCAGACCTTTCACACTGAGAAAATAAGGACATTTTCTTTTAATAATGCTACAGAGAAATAATGAAATGGTGCGATTACAAAAACATAATTAGGTCTTCAGGAAAAAAATCATCTCCACTGGAGTCCTATAAAAAGACCACAGGTGTTCGCCATTATTTTTTATTTAGCAGACAGTTTTAGCCCGTTGTTTGTTTTTCCCCCATCTATTAAGTTCTGGTGTTTTAAGATGATTTGTGGGTAATAATAACAATAATTTCCTGTTTGCCTGTCAGTTGCGAGCCACTTTAATTACAGATATTCATTTTCACAAGTTAACTTGGTAAACATGTTCATTTGTTACGTTGCCTGTTCATTAAATCAGTTAGCACAGCTAGTAACTGTGTTAAGTATTTGGCTGTCTGTGCTCAGCGATGCGTCTTCATTCATTTCCAGTATTATTTGTTGCAGACACAGACACAGACTCACTGTGAGCCCCTGCTCGGTGTATCGGAGATGCCAGTCTTCCATGCTGCCCCGGGCCAATGGTTGCAACGACTTGCTTTGCGCATCTCTGGCAACATCGTGAATTCACACTGGCAAACACAGGCAAGATTTGGTGTGCTTACACAAGGCAGGATCTCGGAAGACATGCTTGACGCGTGTCCAATCACAGCCCCATCCTTGGACAGTACATTCCACACACTCTACAGAGGGGGAAAGCCCAGGCTACTGTGGTCCAGACAACCCTGACTTCTGCCAGCAGCTAATATTGGCATCTATCAAGGTGTCCACCACCTGACTCGGGCATTTGAAGGAGAGGTAGGCAAGATACAAAATCCAGTCGTGAGACTGAGTCTCTTAGTCGATTCAGGACTGGCCCAATCGTGAGCTGCTGACGTATATTTCATCATGGCAGCAGATGGGAAGAGGTGTGTGAAACCGGGCCTCTCAGCAATGAGAAAGTGAGCAACCAGAGCAGATGGAGCCAGGGGAGGGATCAAGGCCTGTAGCTTCCAAGAAGCAGTGCTAGTGGAGATTTTAGTACATCTTTCCAGTGAGCCAGTCTCTGACTCCTAAATGCAAACACGATCTGAAAATGCATGATGGGTGTTTTAGTATCTTGCTTAGTCTTGTTGCCAATTTTGTTTGGCCATTGTTTCTGTTTTGTCTCTGTAGTTGTAGAGATTAAACAAAGAGCCTTGCACACACTGGGCAAATGCTATGTTGAGCAATGGCGTTCTTGAACAATACATTTTTCGTCATGGCAGGGACTATGATGTATAGGCAGTTTTCCTGTCCCAACCACCTGTCCCCAAATAACCAGAAGCTGCTCCCAGAATAACTGACTCAGAGACTAGACTTAATAAATTATAAATGTTTGGCTGATAGCTCAGGCTTGTTACCACCTAACTTTTACATTTAAATTATCCCATTTTCTTGTGGGAAGCACACTTGAATGCATCGGTGGAGGAGACCACTTCCTAAATATAACCCCAGGAGCACAGACCCTGAGAGAAACAATTAATAAATGAGACCTCCTGAAACTGAGAAGCTTCTGTAAAGCAAAGGACACAATCAACAGGACAAAATGACAGCTTACAGAATGGGAAAAGATACCAACCCAAAACAGACAGAGGTCTGATCTTCAAAATACACAAAGAACTCAAGAAATTGGTCATCAAAAGAACCAATAAGTCAAGTCAAAAAAAAAAAATTGAGTGCAGACCTAAACAGAGAACTCTTCAACAGAGGAATATAAAATGGCTGAAAGACACTTAAGGAAATGCTCAACATCTTTAGCCATCAGAGAAATGCAAATCAAAACAACTCTGAGATTCCATCTTACACCTGTAAGAATGGCCAAGATCAGAAATACTGATGACAATTTATACTGGAGAGGTTGTGGGGAAAAGGAAACACTCCTGCAATGATGGTGGGAATGCAAGCTGGTACAGCCCCTTTGGATGTCAGTGTGGTGATTTCTCAAAAAATTAGGAAACAATCTTCCTCAAGACCCAGTAGTACCACTTTTGGGTATATACCCAAAGGATGCTCAATCATACCACAAGAATCTGTGTTCAACTATGTTCATAGCAGCATTGTTTGTCATAACCAGAACCTGGAAACAACCTAAATGCCCCTCGACCAAAGAATGAATAAGGAAAATGTGATACATTTACACAGTGGATGGAGTACTACACAGCAGAAAAAAATGATGACATCTTGAAATTTGCAATCAAATGGATGGAACTAGAAAACATCATATTGAGTGAGGTAACCCAGACCCAGAAAGACAATTATCATATGTACTCACTTACAAGTGGTTTTTAAACATAAAGCAAAGAAAACCAGCCTACAAATCACAATCCCAGAGAACCTAGACAAAAATAAAAACCCTAAGAGAGACATACATGGATCTAGTCTACATGGGAAGTAGAAAAAGACAAGATCTCCTGAGTAAATTGGGAGCATGGGGACCTTGATGGAGGACTGAAGGGGAGGGGAGAAAAAGGGAGGGAAGCAAAGAAAAATGTAGAGCTCAATAAAATCAATTTAAAAAAACTTCATAAAAAATTATTCTATCTTTTTATCTATGCTTTACCATGTTGCTCATGGCTCGTTACCTCATTTTCTACACGTCCTGCTTCCTCAGTGGCTGATAGGAGTCTCTTTTGACTCTACCTTTCTCCTTCCCGTCATGCTCAGTTAGGCTTTCCCACCTAGCTTTACCCCATCCAGCTATTGGACAGTCAGCTTGTTTATTAAACCATCATAGTGACATATATTCACACAGTGTATGGAAGGATTATTCCACAGCAATGGTGGAGTTCCATGAAGTGTATCACATCGATACATGTGAGGTTTTCTGGAAAGGAGCCTTGGGTAGCACCAGAAGGTCACCATTCATCAGACACCTGATGACCAGATATTTTATTCAGCGATGTCCTTTACAGAGACTGAGACTTTTCTGGCATGCTAAATCAGGACTGATGGAATAAAGGGTTGCTGGTAGCTAGGTCACAAGGCTCAAGAGGAGGGAATTCATAGGCAGAGTGGGTCCGTTGAAGGGAACTCAGGTCAATGGGTCAAGAGTGGCCATGCAAAGCAGAGAAAAGGCTCAAAGACTGCTTCCGGTGAATCTTTCATGATTACCTGCATGATTTCTGTGGCTTTGCTAACCGTCCCCCCATAGAGCAAGGTCCACAGCTGGACAAGCTATGACAAGAAACATAATAAGCAAGGCTGACCATCCAGTGGGGCAACAGGAAAGATGGTGTTGGTAACCTGAGTTTAAGGGACATCATCGTGGTAGGGGCATTAGATGCTGAGGGACTTTTAGGTCCCCAAAGGGCAAAAGTGACAGCATCTAACCTTCCCAAACCAATCTGAAAAGCGTCCTCGGAAAGGCTCCCACACGATTTCTTCAAGGTCCCTGACATGCCTTCCTGTATTAGTTAACTTTCTGTTGCTGTCATAAAACACCATGACCCAGACAACTTACAGAAGAACGAGTTAAGCTGCTTCAGTTCCAAAGGGATAAGAGCCCATCATGGTGGGGAGAGAGAGCAGCAGGCAGCAGGTATAGGGGCAGGAGCAGGAAGTTGAGAGACTACGTGCTCAACCACAGCATGAAGCAGAGAAAACAAACTGGAAGTAGCTCAAGGCTTCGAACTGCCAAAGCCTAATTCCAGAGACATACTTCCTCCAGCAAGGCTGTGCCTCTTGCAGTAGTGACACACATACTTTTACAACAACCAGTAGCTTTTCATTTGGTGTTACGACTCACTCAACAAGAGGGTTGGTACTGATACCTAGTGAGTGAGCTGGTACTGGATACCTAGCCAGCTACCCAGTACTAGTGAAGCCATGGATCTTGGAGGAGAGCCTACATCCACTACTTTACAAAACCACCACAATCCCTGACTACCATCTAAATATTCATCCTTACACCCACAGAAAGTATAGGCCTCATCCCTCATCAAAGAAACATCTCTTTTCAACAGAGACCATTACAAAAAAACCACAACCCCCAAAACGGAAAGAACAGGTGACCTTGTGGTACCCAGCCCCAACTGATACATTTACAACACAACTCCTTCACCTAAGGCTCAAGGATCATAGTGGAGAAAAAGGCAGACAGATTGTAAAAAGCCAGAGGAACAGAAAGTCTGCTGTAAACTTGCATCTCCTATAAATGCCAGAGAGGCTACCCCCACAACGTCTCATCAACATGGCTGCCTAAACAAGACCTGAATAAGGACATCAACAGACATGCTAACATGGAGGGAGATGACTCATGGGAGTCTCAACCTTAAACAAATAACTATATGTACCTAAGAAATGCTAAGAGGGGGAGAAATAGTCTTCCCCAGGGAAGAACACCAAATTTTGTGTCCAATTTGTGTGAAAGTGAAAAATTGAATACCAAGTAGTTAGCCCTGAAATCATACACATATAATTGACATTAAATGCAGTGAGCAACTTGTATTTATGTATTTAGGGGTGTGTGTGTGTGTGTGTGTGTGTGTATGTGCATGTGTGTACAATTAAAGAAATAGAAGACAATCCCAGCACTTGGGAGGCAGAGGCAGGCAGATCACTGTGAGTTCGAGGCCAGCCTGGTCTACAGAGCTAGTTCCAGGACAGGCTCCAAAGCTACAGAGAAACCCTGTCTCGAAAAACCAAAAAAAAAAGAAAGAAAAAAAGAAATAGAAGACATAAGTTTGAGAGAGAACAAGGAAGTACATAGGAAAAGTTGGAGGGTGGAAAGGGAAGGGGAGAACAATGTCATTATATTTTAATCAAAAAAACAAAAGGAATGTACCCCCTAAGCCTCCCCAAAGAGTGACACCAACTAGGGGGCTGTCCTGTTTAGGGTTTACGCTGCTGCAATAAAACATCATGACCACAAAGCAAGTTGGGGGGCAAAGAACTCATTAGGCTTACACTACAGCCTTACTGTTCATCGCTGAAGGAAGTAAGAACAGGAATTCTACCAGGGCAGGATCCCAGAGGCAGGAGCTGATGCAGACGCCATGGAGGGGAGCTGCTTAGTAATTTGCTTCCCCTGGCTTGCTCAGCCTACTTTCTTCAGGAGTACCAGCCCACGGATGGCACCAACCACCATGGGCTGGGCCCTTCCCCATTGATCAACAAATGAGATAATACCTTACAGCTGGATCTCAAGAAGGCATTTCCTCGGCTGAGGTTCCTTCCTCTGATGACTCCAGCTTGTGTCAAGTTGACACACAAAACCAATACAGGGACCACATGTTGAAATGTCTGAGCCTAGGGGGGACCTTCTCAGTCAAACCACCACGCCCTCTATTTTCTCCATTTACTGTTTCACGACATTCGTGATGACCTGTCCCTACTCATTGCATGTCTACCCCTTGAGTCCTTGGATCCTGTCTCCTTTTAGTCCTCGTCAAGCCTTTGGTCAATATTAGAAATGCATTCTGGGATTTGAATCTTGGGCTCCTCTGGGAGAAAATATGTGTAATGTCATCTAAACCATGGAGCCATGAGTTGGGTGGGTGGGTGAGTAGGAATTCTTGTAGTGAAGCCCCCAGAGAGAGGTGAATGATGTGGGACCCACGGTTTGTATAGAGTTATAGTATACACACACACACACACACACACACACACACACACACACACGTGTATAGATAGTCTTAGAAGAGAAGGAAGCTAGAAAGGAAGAAATGTGGAAGCAGACCATAGGAATGTGGGGGTGTCCTGCACTTTTCCTGCAAAGTGTGAGAGTGTGGATCACAAACACAGAGTCGCGGGCATGAAGTGGGTGGTAAATATGTACAGTCTGTGAGGCCTGCTACCTGGGAGACTTGCTTTTGTGAATGTTTGTGCCGGAGTTTTGCAGGTTGAACCCAACCTGGGTATTTTTAGTCCTCTGCTAACACACCTGATGCTGACGTGGGGACCCTCAATGGATGTAGTCTTATTGGAACAGTCAATCAAACTGCCATGCCCTTCTCTGCATCAGAGGAAGGTAAGTGACTTGTCAGAGTCCCTCCACGGAGTGTGGCTCGTGAATGCACACGCAGAGATTAAAGACTGTGAAATCTTTCTAAGAGTGGTTTCCGGAAGTGACTGTCATGTAACCACAGGGCCAAGGAGTCACTCTGCTTTCAATCCTCTTTCCAGAATTTCATCAATCACCCCATGTTGTCCCAAGAAGTTCTATTTCCTGAAATTGGTCAGAGCTGAGTTCCTTTGCCTGTAACTTTGAAAGGCCCATCATGGCATAATAACCACGGGACTTTAGCCCAATAAGCTCATTATATAATAGAATCCAAAAGATAGTCTACTATACCTAGCCTACTAAACATTGTGGGTTAGCCAAGCCTACCTTAATTGAGTTCAAAACACTTAGCTTATAGTTGGGCATAATCATCGAGGTCAAAGAAGTCCACTGATACTAAAGTAAGATATCGCATGTAAGTCGTCGGGCGCTGTGCTGACTGTGAAAACCGAACAGAGTTATGTGGAGAGATGCTTGCTGTACAGTGAATTTTTAAAATTATGAGTCAAACCATCACGTCAGAAACATCTGCATTACCAATGTTAGATTAAGAGTAAGTCATGTGGGCCAAAGTAGGATGCTCAAAGCCTAAGCTCTACCCTCAGCTCTGTCATTCTCCCCGAGGATGCAGGCCAATCCAAGCAAACATCGGCGCTCATCAAGTTCCATGTCTCATGCGTCTAAATTGAACTAGATTTCCTAATAACTCATCTTCACAGGAGTAGCTTTCCCTCACCCCAAGTCTCCACCCTGTGATCCTCTAGGTCTCGACTGAGCCCTAAGCTGAAAGGACTTTAAGCCAAGAAAAACCATACCCCATTCTAACAGCCTTCATTAAACAAATTCTAAAATCCACATATAAAACAACTGTGTTAAGCAACGTCTTACCCCTTGGCAGAGAAGGGTAAATCCAATCTGACTTTTTTTCTTTCTTTTAGCATCTGCTCATCACTTCTCTTTTGTAAGAAGGAGGCCACTAGTTAGTTCCCGGCTGCTTAGCCCCGAAGTAAACACACAGAAACTGTACTATTTAAATCACTGCTTGGCCCATTAGCTCTAGCTTATTATTGGCTAACTCTTACATATTAATTTAACACATTTCCATTAATCTGCCTATCATCAAATGGCAGTAGCTTACTGACAAAGTTCCATCCAGCATCTGTCTCTGATGGGGGGAGGGGGGGTGCCCACATGGCTTCTCTCTGACTCTGCCCTTTTTACTCCCAGCACTCTGTTTAATTTTTCCTGCCTAGTTCTTTTCCCCGATAGCTCTGCTATAGGCCGAAGTAGTTCCTTTATTAACCAATGATATTTACAGCATACAGTCAGGACATGATCTCTGTCTTTGGGAAGCTTAAGATGATGTGGGGCACTGGGCATGATGGTGCACCTAGCCCTGATGAGCCAAATGCAGAGAGAGCTTGAGTTTCCCACCAGCCTGGGCTACAAAAGGAAACCCAAGCTCAAAAAACTATTATTGATAGTTGGGAAAATACATGCAATCTCTGCAAGGTATTTCCAGGAGGGTTCAAGTCACATACCCAGAACCAAGATGTCAAGTATGTGGTAGATGCTTAATATTTGTTGATCAGACATAGGTCAATATACAATCACCTAATGTTATATTGATAAAAACCTTAAGAATTTCCAATAATGAAAAGATCAGTACTTATTTTGTAACCACCACATACACCTCCTCCACAGCAGCTTGGTGTAGCCCCTTCCATTCTGAAAATGTCACTTGAAGAAGATCAACTGGACAGTGACGATTTGTATTCTGTATAAGAATATTTCCATCATAAAGGTATTTTATGTAAAGAATCATCTTATATTTAAAATAGATCTTCAGGGTGCAGCTTAATTATTGTGTAAGGATCGGCCTGAACTTGGTGTCCCACCATGTAAATCCACTCACACACTGCCCTGTCCCTAAGATGCAAGGAGCAAACATCTAACATACAGCTGTCTTGAGCAAATGGTGCTGTGAAGGACGCCAGCTACCTACCAGGCTGTCAACACGTCGAGGTCTGAGTGGCCCAGAGCCTCTTGTTTCTGGAGCCAAAGTTCACCTGGAAGATCACAGTCCATTAGGGAATAATGAGAGCCTTCTGGAAGGGCTGAGTGTATGAGCCTCAGGAAAACCTGGACAGGGAATGCTATAAAATTAAAATGCAGTGGGGGCGAACCGTGGCAGCAGATAGCATAACCTTCCTGGTGTCTTTAGTGGTACTAATGGATCTACTCAGGGCACAGATGGTGGTTTTCAGAAAAGTCATTTTTTCTCTAACAAATTCATGACGAAACTAAAAAGACCAGTATCAACTTCATTATGCTTTCCAATTGACTTGCTTTTAGGGTTATTCTTTTTATTATAGCTCTTAAGCTCTCATTTCTTTTTTAAAGCACTTCTTTTAATACCAATTTCCACAGCACTAAGAAATTTAGCTCTCTTTAGTGGCTGTATTAATGGGAAGGACTGTGAGAGACTGGGGAGGAGCATGAGAGACATGCTACCGGACTAGTCATTTCTTATCTCCTCTTCTCCAAGTTAGGATGGGGATCCCAGGGCTGACAGTCAGACAGAGGTACACAGCACTAATGACAGAAAGCCAAGTTCATTTCTTCTGGGGGAAATTCCCTTCCTCTGAAAACACCAGGGTCTCTTCTCCAGTGTGATTCTATGCTAAACCCCTCCTGCCCGTGTGTGGTCAGGGAGCATTTCAAGTGACCAGAAAATCTAACCCATCTCAGAAGCGTCATTGTGGGTGAATGTAAACCCAAGAATAAACAAAGCCTGCCTCTTGCAGTCTAAGCCAGAGTTCTGCAGACTGAGTTCACCAGACAAGGAGGTTCTTTTCAACATGAGGTTGATTTGGAGGGAATCAGATTTCATAATCTTACTATATAACAGTGCCAAGTTAAGCAAATTCCCTCACAACAGGAAAACAGCTCAGGGTATCTACTCGAAGAAGAAGAAGAAGAAGAAGAAGAAGAAGAAGAAGAAGAAGAAGAAGAGGAGGAGGAGGA
>NW_004949152.1:2536951-2576967 GCF_000317375.1 Microtus ochrogaster | reverse complement strand
GGAGGAGGAAGAAGAAGAAGAAGAAGAAGAAGAAGAAGAAGAAGAAGAAGAAGAAGAAGAAGAAGAAGAAGAAGAAGAAGAAGAAGAAGAGATGAGAAAAAGGAGCATACAGATGTGGAAGATCACCATAATATTAAGAGAACACAGATATAAAATATATAGACAAAATAACATGCCTATATAAGGCGTCTGACACACAGAAAAGTACAAGTGGCATGGTTTCTAAGATGCTACCAATAGCATAGTTTTCTGGTACTAGAATGCCATGTGTGCTTAATCACTTCAATTTTTCTGTCTCATGACCTTAATTCCAGTGTGTTTATGTGGATTCATGATGAAAAAGTATTTCCTCTTTTTTGAAGTAGAGTCAGTGATCATATGGAGATGCTGAGCTTTGCGTTCTACACAAACACCTCTGTAGCCCCACTTTTGAGCTCTTCTAAGCTCTATTGAAAAGCCATGTTTGGTATAAAAGTGCCCGAGCAAAATTCCCGTGCTCAAACCCATCCACTCCGAGATGGGGAAACTGATGTTCAGTTAACCCTTTCCTGAGTCTCAGAACCCCTTTCTGTCAGTTTCATCACCTCTCAGGTGGATCAGTTTTTACAAAGAAAATCCTCACTCTTCCAGAAATATGTAAAACTCAGAAAGGAAAAAGGATAAAATACAGATTCCACCCAGATCAGACGTAGTAAAACCTTCCTGTTCTTTGAGCCATTAGGTTCTGTTCTAGCCTCATTCCCATTGCTGTGATAAAAACACTCCAGCCAAAAGCAGTTTGGGGGCGGACAGGTTTTGTTTCAGCTCCTGATTGCAGATCACACAGTCCATCACTGAGGAAAGCTGAGGCAAGAACTGAAAGCAAAAACTGGAAGGCAGACCTGCTCGTCAGTCTACACAGCATGGCCTCTGTTGGCTGAGGGAAACCTAGTCCTGCCCAGTACTGCAGCAGTTCAGTCCCAAATAAACACACAGAGGTCTGCATTAATTATAAACTGGTTGGCCTAGTAGCTCAGGCTTCTTATTAATTAATTCTTTCTTACATCTTAAATTAGCCCTGTAACATGAGGGCTGTCTTGTTGGGGTTTCTGTCCCACCTGGTACCCTACAACCAGCAAGTCCCAAAGAAAATCACACAGAGATCTCCATAAGTTATAAAACCGATTGGCCCATTAGCTCAGTCATCTTATTAGCTCTTGTAGCTTATATTAACCCATTATTCTTATCTTTATTGGCCACATGACTCGGTACCTTTCTCAGCTGGGTAGATTACATCTTGCTTCTTCTGTGGTCTGAGCAGGATTGGTGAGGAATGGGCTTCCTCCTTCCCAGAATAGTGTTCTCATCATCCCACCTCTACTTCCTGTCTGGTTGACCTGCCTATACTTCCTGCCTGGCCAATCAGTGTTTATTCAAAACATGATTGATAGAATACAGACAATTCTCCCACACCATAGCCCATTACTCTTGTCTGTGTTAGCCACGTGGCTTGGTACCTTTCATCGGCGAGGCATTCTCATCTACGTCCTCTACCCAGAATTCTCCTGTTCTCGTTGCCCTGCCTCTACTTCCTGCCTGGTCACCCACCTCTACTTCCTGCCTGGATACTGGCCAATCAGCATTTTCTTAAACAAGTACAAGAAACAAATCTTTAAAGGATAAAAAACCATTGTCCCACAGCACTCCCCCCGCCTTTTTTTCAAAACAAGAACTCTGAATCAAACCTCCCTTGTTTAGCTTTCTTTCTGACCATTATACATACAACTTATAACCAACACTCTAAACAAGGACAAACATCCATAATCCATATTTTGAGAATGTGGGCATAGTTTTCCAGGATAGTTCGTGCAGATTGGGGGCACTAATAATCTTACAGGGACCTAAAGAAAATTCTGAATTATGGTCAATTCCTGAATGGAATATTCTGTGAGGCTTGATTATCTCAGTCAGCAGTCTTGAAACTGTTCTGGATGTAGAACTCAGACATCTGGGATATCTGCTCCTATTGGAGATTTCTCAGGGGGTTTTCCTTGATCAAACCTTATTTTTCTTAATCCAGAATGAATCCACAGCTTCTCATTTTCTGTAGAAACAAAAGAAAAACCTCTTCTCCAAAGTAGCATACCTTTCTAATTAATTTTTTTAAAAAAATACATATCTTGGATTAATCCAGCAGCATTTATAATCAAATGTCTTTTAGCAGCTGCCGCTCCTTCCTCAGCAGTCATACAACTCAAAGACAACACAATAACATACAGTATCCAGAATCTCTGTGTATTTTCCATCTTTACGTGGCTTTATTTTAAACTCTACTTTTTTTCTTTTACTTTTATTTTTAATTTTTGGCTTTTTGAGACAGGATTTCTCTGTGTATCTTTGGCTGTCCTGGAACTCAGTCTGTAGACCAGGCTATCCTTGAACTCACAGAGATCTGCCTGCCTCTGCCTCCTAAGTGTTGGAAATAAAGGTGTATGCTACCACACCCAACTCTCTTTTTTTATTTTAAGGACTTTATCCTTGTTCTTTTCTCTCACAAGCCTATATATATATTTTTAAACACACTGTGAACCATTTAGAGGTTTTCCTCATCTAAATATATCTTTACTGTATATCTCTCTTTCTCTGACCAGATGATTCTTTAATTTGCTAAATAACATGGCTAGGATTAAAGTGGTGGCTTTGAAGGCTGGATCCAACCCATTCCTAAGCTTTCTGAGAGCCTAGTTTCATGGCAGAGGTACTAGTTGGAGCCGTGTTTCTTGCCACAAATCTATGGAGTTTCAAGGTCAGTGCAGCCACCAAGAAGCATGCTGTAGGCTATCCATAAACACCATTTAAGTGTTTAGTGGCAGGGTCTCTTAAAAGAGCTGCAAGGTTTTACAGCTAAAGCTGAGTCAGGAAGCCTCTCTTAAATGAGAGCACTTGCCTCTAGCAAACAGAGCCCACCCGAGAAAATGCTGCTATCAATAAGCATGCTTAACTCTATTCTTTTCTGTCTACAATTACTTCCCAAGCTCTCTCAGGCTTTATGTGGATGCAGTTGTCCACGTGGGCACCATTTGTTGACAGCACTTCCCCTCTGTCCCCCACCTTTTTTTTCTAAACAAGAATTCAGGCAAGAACTTAAAGCAAAAACTGGAAGGCAGGCCCACTTGCCAGTCTACACAGCATTAGCTCTGCCCTAGGAACTCTTCACAGACAAGGACATACAGCAGAAAACATGGAGGAGGAGGATAGCCTGCTGGCTCTCTACCACCCTCTTTCAGCCTAGCTCTCTCATACAGTTCAGGACTTCATGCCTAAGGATGGCTTGGCCCACAGTTGCCTGAGCCCTCTGGCATCACTAAACACTCAGGTAAATCCCCTGAAGACATGCCCTCAAGCAGGTCTGATCTGGGCAATTTCTCAGTAGAGGCTGTCCTCTCAGATCAAGGTTGTATCAAGGTGACAATTAAAGCTAAGAAGAACTGGCTCCAGAGCCTTCTCCCATCCAGCCACCATTCTCCCTTCAAGGGGACCATGGTGCACAGTATTTATCTTATGTGAGATCCAGCCTGGCTTCCAAAGCCATTTTGCTCTGAGGCCGCTCCTGCTCATGGGTTGTGGTATGGCGACACACATGGCTAGCTGCAGCGGGGACCCCACTTATCCCTAGTGGGCTAAGAAAATCCTGGCATCAACCTTTGCCATGCTTCTCCATGCCCTGTGTGGTACATACAAGGCTCCATCTGTACCGAGCCATGGAGGAGCCCACGATACCTAGAACACAAGACCCGGAGTGGAGCTCTGGAAAAATGGCCTTAACTAGTTCTGTCATGGAAGGGCACATTGGCCTATCCGAAGAGAGTCAGAGCGCTTTCCAGTGACAGGGTAGCTTCTCTGAGGACAGTTTTCGCCATCCTTTCCTCCAGGATATCATCTTCCCTTGGAAATGGGGGACAATTATATTTTTGTTCAACCTGCTTTTAATTTTTATCTCACGCTAAGCGAGAACAGTAATCATTCAGAGAGGTTTTAAGGACAGAGACAACGGGATCGAACATTTCATAGGGCACACTCCACCCAGGAACAACTGGCCACCAGCGTAGAGGCCTCTCTCCCTGCGAAAGCCAGGAGCAGGCCTCAAGGGCTCTGTGCATGGAGACAGTCTTTGAACAAAGACAAAAATCACAAGAACAAAGGACGGCAATTAGAAGTACCTTTAGAGACAGGGAGAAATAAAGGCTCTGGATGTGAAATATTTAAGCACTTTCAAATATGCTTTCAACTCCTTAAACTCTCCCATCGTTTGCCAAATCCTAGTTTTTAATGAGAAAACCTCAGAGAGAAAATTACCAGAAAATCTGAATGAACAATCAGGAGAGTCCTTAAAAATCAGAGATGTTTGAAAGGAGCAGCACACGCCTGTAATCAACCTTTGAGTCAACAGACTGTCGAACGGAGGGTGAAGGGTGTTCTTTGTTGCAGGCAATGGGCAAAGTTTCCCACTCAGTCATATTTGATGCTGTATTTATCTCATTTTAATTCTGATTTCCCCCACAGTCTGATCTACAGCAGAAGCTGATGTAGAACGGAGCATCACAAACCCACCTTTAGGAGGTCTTTGTCTCTTTCCCGGACATCCAGCCCACTTAGGGTTGGGTTGATGTTGTGAAGATCAACCTCAATCAGCACCTTCGTGGGAATGAGAGACATTTGGGAGAGTCATAAAGCACATTTCTGCGTAGATCTGAAAGGGGGAGACCCATTCTAAATATGGAGGACACTGTCCAGTCGGCTGGGGACTCAGACAGAACCAAGGCAAGAGAAGGGCTCTATATCTCTCTGCTTCCTGGTCGCCATGAGTGAGCAGCCTCCTCTACCACACACTCTCATGACCTCGATGCTAGGCCCAAAGCAATGGTGGTAGCAGCAGCTGACGGCAACCTACAGAAGCAGGGGGGCAGCAGTGAGCCTTTGCTCTCCTTTGGTATTTTGTCAGAGCGGCAGGAAAGATAACTCACGCAGATGCCTGTACTCCAACACACTGGTAAAATATCGCTGAGAGTCCTGAGCACAGGCTGGATAATTACAGACACACCTCCAGAACCTGATAACTACAAAATTCCCGATTCAGAAGAAAAACTCCCCAGACTGCATTCAACCATGACTTACTAGAAATCTAAGGGAAGGGACTCCATAGGGACACAATAGAGATACTGCCCCACACAGTCCCAGAGGACAGCTCAAAGGAAAACAAAGTAAGCAAGGCCTTTGAGGATCTTGTTAATACAACAGTCATTGTGTAAATGGAGTCTCTGGTGTGAGTGGCACCAGGGAGCCAGGTCAGCTTGGAAAACAGGCAACCACTCCTGTCATTTTAAAGCCAACTCTACTTCCCCTTTCCCTCCTCTCCCCTCCCCTCCCCTTCTGTCCTCCCTCTTCCCCTCCTCTCCTTTAATTCTGCTTCTTTGCCTCCAGTCCCAAGAGCCACTCTTTGTCACTATTTCCCTCAAGGCCCTCTCTAAATGCTGACACATTGCAGACTTTAACTTCAAGGACTTTTTCTCTTTTCCATTGCAAACCCCAGGGGTAATTTTACCCCCTGCCTCCCTGGGCTCCACGTTCCATATACATAGGAGTCCTAAGCTCTCGCTCTATGTTTTCATCAGCGTTGCTGAAGCCAAGTGCCTTTCCCTATTTGCCAACAGCACTGGAGCAGCCCACAACCTTGTCTTCCATACCTCGTGCTATCAGCACCTATCTCTCTCCCTGGGGGCTTCTTCTGTCTGCTAGAGGCTGCCGCACCTGTACACACAAGTACTGGCAAATTCATTCCCTCCAGGAACAGCCTTTGGGCTGTGGCTACAATGGGTGAGGGACTAAGAAACCCAAGCCCTTCACTACCTAGGTGAAGCAGACCTGAGAAGCATGTGCTAACCTGACCCCCAAAGTCTGCTGGGCAGCAGAGGCGAGCATCCTCCAAACTAAATTGCTTCATTATTTACCTTAATCTGACTGCCTTCTTAGTCTGTCTCATCTTCCCATTCCCACACTAGGGTTTCCTTGAACTACATCCCAAGTGATCTGCAGATACTCAAATCCTCGTCTAGAGGTAGTCAAACTAGTGCAGAATCTCTACACATTTGTATTAAATCCCCTCCTTACCTTCTCTCTCTGTTCCTTTCTCATCTCAAAAAAGAGCATCCAATAAACCATCTGCCCAAACTCCCAGATAGAAGCAGGGTTATCCTTGATGTCTTAGTTCTGGCTGCTAACAAAAATTCTGGAACCTGTGATGTTCAAGATCAAGTGGCTGTCAGCAGGGTTTTGCTTGAGTATACCCGAAGGGTCCCTCAAAGCTCTATAATGTGGGTAGCTGTTGGCAAGACAGCTAGAAGTTAAGAGCATAAAGTGCTCTTGCAGGGGACCCACGTGTGGTCCCCAACACCATCAACAACAGCTCCAGAGGGATCATCACAATGCCTCAGGCCTTCAAGGGCTCCCACATCTGTGTGCACATAAACACACACATAGAAAGACATTAAAAATAATAAAAAGAGAGTTCTAAATAAAAGTCCATTGCATAAGGGCTTGGTTCCCAGAGCAGTGGTATTTGAAGACGCTTTAGCCCTTTTAGAAGTAGAGCCCCGTGGGATGCCATTGGGCCATTAGGACCATGCCCCTGAATAAGTGTGGTACCCTGGGCTCTTTCTCTGCTCTAGTTCAATGTATGGCTACTTTCCCTGACACATGCCTCTGCCATTACTATCAGCCACCCTCAGCAGAGAGAAACCAATAAATAGGCCCACCCAGTCTTAGGCTTCAAACCTCCAAACTGTGAGCTAAATATACCTCTGCACTTCATAGGCAGCCTCTCTCTGGTATTGCATTGCAGCGATGCATATCTGGTTGATATAGCCTCTTTCCTAATCTCTGACAGCTGTCTTCTCATTGACCCTCACATGGCATGGATGCAGCACTAACTATAAAGATGCTAATCCAACCCTGGGATATGTACTCCCATGACCTCACCTAAACTCAATCACCTCCCAAAGGCTCCACCACAGCAAACCACCCAGGTGAATGTTGTAGCTTCAGGAAAAAAGTTCGGAGGAGGCATCAACGTGTAATTCATAACATCTCATCTTCCCTTTCCAAACCATTTCCGCATCTAAGTTGTATTCCTTGCTTGTCCTCTAAAACATACCCTGAGTTTTTCCACTTTCATTCTGCTTTTGTCTGAACTGTTCCAGTGGCCTCCACTGGTCTCTTCCCCTCCACTTCGGTCTCAATACTCACAAAGCGTCCTAAGTGTTCTTATGGAGACCTAACTCGGGTTGAGTCACTCCCCTGCTCCAAATACAATGATAGCTTCCCATTGTGCGGGCAACTATCTAAACTGGTGAGCGCCAGGCCCTCCACCACCCATCCCTGCACCCCGCCACAGCTCACATCACAGCACACTCCACGGCTCACTGTACTGTCCCTCACTCTCCAGAGATGCCAGCCTCAGAACTCACCTGATCACCCCTCTGCCCAAGGTGTGATGCCCACAGCAGGTCCTTGTCTAGTCAAGTCTTTCCAACCTTTAACATTCTAGTCCCTGAGTTCTCAAAGATCAGAGAAAGATGTCCGGGAGTTCTCATCCTCAGAAGTCAGGCCAGCCCCTCTTATTATGATACCCCACCTCTACGTAACCCTCATCCATGAAGTCCTCTCTTCCTATCCCTGTCCATTTCTCCATCACATAGCCAGCACTGGACTTCCTGGGCACGGCTATAACCTCTGCCTCTGGGATAGACAGCAGAAACTCTTCTTTCTTATTTTGTCTTTTT
The DNA here is from genome assembly GCF_000317375.1 of Microtus ochrogaster. Classification (NCBI taxonomy): domain Eukaryota; kingdom Metazoa; phylum Chordata; class Mammalia; order Rodentia; family Cricetidae; genus Microtus; species Microtus ochrogaster. Next base: position 2,569,150 of record NW_004949152.1, on the reverse strand, counting down.
TTTTTTTTTCCAAAGCTGAGGACCAAATCTAGGGCCTTGTTTTTGCTGGGCAAGTGCCCTATCTCTGAGCTAAATCCTCAACCCCAAAACTTTTTTTTCTTAAAAAGGGAGGGGGCTGAAGAAATCGCTCAAAGGTTAAGAACACCGACTGCTCTTCCAGGAGACCCAGGTTCAATTACTAGCACCCACATGATAGCTTCCACTGTCTGTAACTCCAGATCCAGCATCCCTACATAGATATATATACAGGCAAAACACACCAATAAAATAATAATAATAAGGTAAAAAATAGAAAAATAATAGATGTAGGCTGGCCTTGAACTCATCATATAGATGAGTCTGACTTTGAGCTACTGATCCTTCTACCTCCATCTCCTGGGTGCTGGCACTGTAGGCACATACCACCACCATGGGCTCTGTAGTCTTCGACCATGTGCTAACTACAGAGGAAGCAGAACACCGCATGTTTCACAGCTACACCATGAAGAAGGTCGCTGTGATGTTTTCCACCCTGACCTCCAAAATTCCCATCTGTAAGGCAGCTCATGAAGATCACCCCCAGATAATCATGGAGGCAACTGCCAACTGGGGTTCCCGAAGAATTCAAACAAGGGTGTGCAGCTAATTGTCTCAGCGGAAACAGCTGAAGTCACTCGCAGCTGCCACATCCAGCTCAAACAATCAGGTCACATGCTGGCCTGAATTCCCTGCCTTCCTACAGCTGTTCCCAGAGGTGCTCAACTTGGCGACGCAGTACCTTGGTTTATAAAAAGTCACCTGGTTCAGATTTGTGAATAGGAAACTCCTAATTTGAGCCCTAAAATATAATTGCTCGTCTCTGGTGTTAGAGAGACAAACCCAATCAGAGAATTCGAAAATGAAGATCTCATTGCCAAAGAGCGTTTTATCAAATGACAGCAGGGTGTTTGGACTGATTTCGTCAGAAGTCACACTTCAAAATCTTTGTGGATAAGACTAATTTTAGCTTTCTTTTAATAGCCTGGGCTTGCTACATCCTAGTAGTATATATATATCTTTTAGCATGTTTTATTCTGAATAAAGTGGACATTTATTTTTCATTCAAAAGATTTGGGACTTAGAATAATTCTAGGCATATTCCACATAAAGCCATCATATTTTTTGATATGAATTGATAATGGAATTACTTGAACTCAAAAATAAAAAAGGTTTCCTATTGTGACAGCCCTTTTTAACTGTCAGTTTGATGTACTCTAGAGCCACCCAGGAAGAGGGAAAGAGACCGCCTAGTTCTGACGGAGCTGTGGGCACATCCCTGGGAGATCTCTTGATTGTGTTCATTGACATGAGAGGACTCGGCGTACAAACGGCAGCACCGTGCCCTGGGTTTGGCCTCCGAATTGTGTAAGAGGCAGGAATGAGGACTGAGCAGTAAGAACGTGAGCAGTCATTTCTCTCTGCCCTTGGTTGTGGCTCTCACGTGACCAACTGCTTTACTTCCCACGTCTTGAACTTCCCGCTATGATGGAAGGTAACTGGAATTGTGAGCTGAAAACAACCTGCTCTCTTCAGGGTCTTAGATCGCAGCAACTGGAAGGAAAGCAAACAGCTGTCTCTCGGGGGTTTGGTCACAGAGGACTCCGCTCAGACTACAAATGGACTGAGCTCTCGCACAACCATCCCAGTTAGAAATCACAGATCCCTCTCATTGGTGCCCTCCCCCAACTTCTCAGGACCCAGCACATTCTCCAGTGCCACAAGCCCCAACTGGGGTGAGGTTGCCAGGTGAGAGGCTACATGCCCCTCTCTTAACCTTAACCACCAGCTCCTCAGACCCCACATGGGACTGGCTCCCCAGGACCTCTGACCTAAGCAGAACTCCCACCACCACAGCAGACTCTTAAAGTGCTCTCTTGAATCTCAGGTCAGAGGCCACACAACGGTTGACGCTGGCAACCCTCTCTATCAGATCATGCAGAGCACCTGCTCATAAGGTCAAAGACCATACCTTTCCCTCTCCAAGTTTAAACCATCTCAGACACCATTCCCAAGGGTCAGTGATGGACTTCCAACACTTAACTGACTTCAAACCAGCAAAACTGCATAAAAAGATGTTCAAATGTCCACATGGCACAGGTAGGTCAGACTTTACCAAAGGCCATAGCCAAGAAAATACGCACCAGTCTCTTCATAAAAATACAGACAGTACGAAAAACCAAGAAAATATGCCTCTTTCAAAAGTCCAGTCTCATGGGAATGGTATACAATTACAAGTTAACTTAGGAGAAATTCTGAACAAAGAGCAACTGTAAATATGTTGAAATAATTCATGAGCAAACACCTGGATGAAATTAAATAGGACAGTAATAAATTCCTGATTGAGTTCCAAGAGAAAAGAAACCAACAGCTCAATGAAATAAGGAAGATAATTCAGGATAGGAAAATAAAGCTCAATTAGAGAGACACTAAAGAAAGGCAAAAAGGAATGAAGCTGAAAATTAAAATTTCATTAAGTCAAATAAGAAACCCAAAAGACAACTTTGCTAATAGAACAGATCATGTAAAAGACAAAGATCTGGGCTCAAACACAAGGTAGAGGAATTAGGTCATTTAACCAAAGAAACAGAAAAATATTTTAGTGTAGTCCTGAAACATAAGTGATCTTTGAGACTCCATGAAGAGGGCAAACCTTTGAGTTATGGTCATAGAAGGAGAAAACTTCTCTATCAAAGGCATATAAAATATTTTCTATGAATTCATAGAAGAAAATTTTCAGAATGTAGACACAGAGATGACGACCTGATACCAGAGATAGAGAGAACAGCACATATGCATGACCAGAAAAGAAACACCTTCCACCATGTTGTAACTAAAATGCTGAATATACTGAACAAAGATAAAGGCCTTGGAAGTAAGAGAAAGGGACAAGACACATATATAGGCAAGAGCATCCGGATAAGATATAACTTTTCAGTAAAAACTTCAAAAGTCAGAAGAGCTTACAGGGATGTATTTCAAGTTCTAAAAAACCACAGATTCAAACCCACACTAATTTACGCAGCAAAACTATCAATTATGATTGAAGGGGGGGGGAGTTTTCCATGAGAAAAAATAGGCTAAAAGAATTTCTGGCCACAAAGTCAGCCCTACAGAAGCTATTGGGAAGAATATTATGGAATGAATGAAAGATGAACACATCCCAGAGCTACAAGGGGGACATGGTACCAGGGCAGCTGTTATGCAGAAACAAAAATTACAAAATGGCAGGAATTTTTACACATCTTGAAATAAGAGCTCTCAAATATGAATCATCTCAATTAAAGGGTACAAAGGAGAAGACTGTGCCCATCTTTTTGCTGTTACAAAAAACACATGCCTACTCATGAAAGACAGACATTATCTTAGTGTGAACAGATAGAAAAATGTATTCCAAACAAATGAAACCAGGAAACAACCAGGCATCGCCATTGTAAAAGTCTTACAAAATTGCCTTCAAACCAAAGGTAATCAGAAAAAATGAAAGAGGTCAGTAGAATCAAGAGAACATTACAATTCTAAATATTATACACCACACTCAGGTGTGCCCAACATTATGAAAGACGTATTGCTAAAAACAAGGCCACAGATTAATTTCAACAGAGCTGGTGACTTCAATAGCCCACGCTCTCCAACACAGGTCATCCAAACCAACGGTAAACTAAGAAAGAGTGGGGTTAAACCAAATGGACCTAACAGCCACCTCCAGAACCTTCTACCCAAACACTATGAAAATGTGCATTTTTCTCTCATCCCATGGAAAATTCTCTATAATAAAACAAATATTAAGACACAAAGCAAGTCTTGAGAAATACAAGAAAATGAAAATAACATCTTATATTCTGTCTGTCCACAATGGAATAAAGCTGGAAATCAAAATTAAAAGAAGCTATGGAGAAGCAGAAGAAAAACACAAACTCATAGATTAAGTAACACTTTGCTGAATGATTAAGTGAGAGACTGAAGAAATCAAGATGCAAATTTTAAAATTCCTGGAAGTGTATAAACATGAAAGCACAGCATACCGTAGCCCATGAGAAACTGCAGTCTACAAAGGGGAAGTTTTCACTCTAATTCCTCCATGCCTAAGCCATGGGGCTAGAGAGATGGCTCAGCACTTAAGATCACTGAGTGCTCTTTTAAAGGACCTGGACTTGATCCCCAACACCCATGGGGCAGCTCACAACTATCTGTAACTCCAGTTCCAGGTTATCCAAAGGCTTCCTTTAGCCACTGTGGGCACTGCGCACCCATGGTGCCTAGATGCACATGCACATAGATCACATATATGTACAAAATAATCTAAGAAAAATAAAATCCAGAGCAAAATGGACTTGCAGGTAAAGGGACCGGCCACCAAATCTGATGCCCTGAGTTTGATTTCCAGGACCCACAGAGTAGGAAGGAAAGAAATGGCTCCTTCAAGTTGTCCTCTGGTCTCTACACACGCTCTGTGGCATGGTCATGGACACACACACACACAGAGTAAACTAATATATGCAATAAAAATTTAAATCAGAGATAACTAAAGGGAATAACCTAATGATGCATCATAAAGCTTTAGCGAAATAAGAACAAAACAAATTCCAAAGCGGTGCAAGGCTGGGGGTAGAGTGGCGAGCAGAGCTACCTTCCAGACTGCAAAGCAGTAGACAGGGATAATTAACAGTACGGCAGAAAGAGAAGCTAAGAAACTATGAGGAATCGCTTAAACAAAGTGTTGGCTCTTTGAGAAGAGAACAAGATTGACAAATCCACAGCATGTTTAAGCCAAAGAAAGAGGGAAGACTCAAATTAAGAAAACTAAAGGTGAAAATAGAGACAGACAGGAGTGAGACTCAGAAAAGAATGACATGCTTTAAAAAAAAAACAACTTATACTCCACTAAGTTGGAAAATATAAAAGAAATATATTAAGTTCTAGTTGTACATGGAAACTCAGGATTCATTCGGAGGTTTCATAGAGACAGCATTCAGTCTGAAGATTCATGGAGACAAGATCTTGCCCACTTTGGTTTTAGGATTTGGCAGAGGTAAAAAAAGAACGCTAGAGGCTGACTCCTCTGCTTCTCTGACCTTTCGGCTTTCATTCCCTAATATCTTACTTCATGTTTTTATTATTAAAACCAATTAGAGTTTGAGCTACAAGCAAAATCATAAGGAAAATTCTCCTAGCCTAAAGAAGGACATGCCTATAAAGGTACAAAAAGATTACAGAACACCAAATAGATTGGACCAAAATAGAAAGTCCCCATGCAACATAATAATCAATGTAAATCTGATTTACAATGTAAATCTAATAGGCAGACCTATAGAATTACACCTGACTTCTCAATGGAGACTCTAAAAGCCAGAAGACCTGAACAGATGTACTGCAGACTCTAAGAGATCATGGATGCCAGCCAAGACTACTCTATACCTAGCAAAATTCTCAGTTACCACAGATGGAGAAAACAAGATATACTATGACAAAGTCAAATTTAAACAATATCTATCTACAGAAGGTAGAAGGAAAACTCCAACCCAAGGAAGTTAACTACACCTATGAAAACAGAGAAAATAAACAATCTCACACCAGCAAAACCAAAAGAAGGAAAGTGTACACACACTCACCACTACCACCACCACAAGCAACAACAAAATAACAGGAATTAATAATTACTGATCATTTATATCTAACAATATCAATGGCCTCAGTTCCCCAATTTAAAAAGACACACACACACAGACTAACAGAATAGATGCAAAAACAGGATCCATCTTTCTACTGAATACAATAAGTGCACTCTAGCATCAGAGTAAAGGGTTAGAAAAAAGATTTTCTAAGCAAATAGACCTCAGAAACAAGCTGGTGTAGCTATTCTAATATCTAACAAAATAGACTTCAAATCAAAATTAATCTAAAGAGACAGAGGAGGACACTTTGTAGTCATCAAATGAAAAGATCCACCAAAATAATCTGTCAGTTCTTAACATCTATTCCCCAAACCCAAGGACACCCATATTTGTAAAGGAAACACTACTAAAACTTAAATCACACATAGACACTCCACATAGATAGTGGGAGCATTTGATACCCCGCTCTTGTCAATGAACAGATCACCCCGTCACAAGCAAGTCTCAACAGATATAATAAAATTGGAATAACCCCCTGCATTTTATCAGACCACCGTGGTTTAAGGCTGGATTTCAGAAAGCCTACAAACTCAAGAAACTGAACAACTCTCTACTAAATGAATACTGGGGCAAGACTTTCTAGTCTCCCTAGAATTCAATGAAAATGAATGAAAAACTTTCCAAACTTGTGGGACACACTGAAAGTGATGATAAAAGGAAAGTTCGTAGCACTAAGCACCTAAATGAAGACATTGGAGAGATCTCATACTAATGACTTAACAGCACACCTGAAAGCTCTGGAACAAAAAGAAGAAATCACACCCAAGAAGAGTAGATGAGAGGTCTACAAAAAGAGTTCCAAGAAAGCTAGGACTGTTACAAAGAAAAACCCTGTCTCACAAGGGGTGGGTAGGGGCATACCTAAACATAATAAAGGCAATGTACAGCACACCAATAGCCAACATCAAATTAAATAGAGAGAAACTCAAAACAATTCCACTAAAATCAGGAACAAAACAAGGCTGTCCAGTCTCTCCATATCTATTCAATATAGTATTGAAGTTCTAGGTGGAGCAATAAGACAACTGAAAGAGATCAAGGGATAGAGATTGGAAAGAAAGAAGTCATCATATCATTATTCCCAGATATGATAGTACACATAAGCGACCCCCAAAATTCTACTAGCAAACTCCTACAGCTAATAAACATCTTTAGTTAACTGATCGGATACAACATTAACTCAAAAAATAATAAAAACAATAACCATCCTACATACAAATGACAAATGGGCAGAAAAAAATCACAAAAACAATAACCTATACAATAGCAACAAATAATATAAAATATCTTCTGGTAACTCTAACCAAGCAAGTGAAAGATGTGTACAACAAAAACTTCAAGTCTTTGAAGAAAGAAATTGCAGAAGATCTCAGAAGATGGAAAGATCTTTCATGCTCATGGATCATATCAGTAGGACTAACTGTAAGAGGTGATATCTTAACAAAAGCAATCTAGATTCAATGCAATCTACATCAAAATTCCAACACAATTCTTTATAAACATTGAAAGGACAATACTCAACTTCACATCGGGGAGAAAAAAAAGAATAGCTAAAACAATCCTGGACAATAAAAGAACATCTGGAGGTATCACCATTCCTGATTTCAAACTGTGCTGCAGAGCTATAGCAATAAAATACCAAACGGTATTGGCATAAAAACAGACAGGTTGATCAATGGAATTGAATCAAAGACCCACACATAAAGCTATACACCTATGGACACCTGATTTTTGATAAAGAAGCCAGAGATAAACAATAGAAAGAAGAAAGCATCCTCAGCAAATGGTGCTGGTCTGACTGGATGCCAGCATGTAACAGAATGCAAATAGAGCCATATCTATCACCCAGAACAAAACACAAGTCTAAATGGATCAAAGACCTTGACATAAAACCAGATACGCTGAATCTAACAGAAGAGAAAGTAGGGAATAGCCTTGAACTCATTGGCACAGGAGACCACTTCCTGAACAAAACACAGAGAGCAAGGGCACTAAGACCAACAATTAATAAATCAGGCCTCATGAAACTGAAAACTTCTGTAAGGCAAAGGACACCTCCAATAGGACAAAAGGGCATCTGAAAGAATGGGAAAGAATTTTAACCAACTCCACATCTGACAGAGGGATTATTCCAAAATATATAAAGAACTCAAGAACTAGACATCAATAAACCAAATAATACAATTTAAAAAATGGGATACAGATCTAAACAGAGAATTATCCACATAGCAGTCTCAAATGGCTGGGAAACAAAGAAATATCCAACATCCTTAGCCTTCAGAGAAATATAAATCAAAACTACATTGAGATTCCATCTTGCATCTGTCATAATAGTTAAAACACACAAGTGACAGCTCATGCTGGAGAGGATGTTAGCAAGGAGAACACTCCTCCATTGCTGGTGAGAGTGCAAATTTGAATAGCCGCTATGGAAATCAATATGACAGTTCCTCGGAAAATTGAGAATTGATCTATCTCAAGAATTAGCTATACCATTCTTGGGCATATGCCCAAACAACACTGTATCCTACCACAAGGACACTTGCTCAACTATGTTCATAGCAGCTTTATTCATAATAGACAGAACCTGGAAATAACCTAGATGCCCCTCAACTGAAGAACGGATGAATAAAATGTGGTACATTTGCACAATGGAGTATTACTCGGCTATTAAACAATGACATCATGAAATTTGCATGCAAATGGATGGAACTAGAAAAAAAGTCAACCTGAATGAGGTAACCCACAACCAGAAAGATAAACATGGTATATACTCACTTACAAGTAGATACTAGCTGTTAATTAAAAGATAATCAGGCTACAATCCACAGACCCAGAGAGGCTAAGTAACAAGGGGTTGGGGAGGCTCAAAGAAGGATCTCACTGGGAAGGAAAAATTGGTTTAGTGGGTGGACTGGGGAGTTGGTGGGGATGGGAATCACAGGGATCCACCAGGTTTGGGATGGACGGAGGGAGAGATAATTGAGAAAGATGAATGGGATGGGGAGTGTGGGTTGGGGGGGGGTATAGAAACCTAGTGTTGTGGAAACTCTCTGAAATCTATGAGAGTGACCCTAGCAAAGTGTCCTAGGGGATGCTGAGCCAGAACTGGTCATCTTCTATAAGCAGGCAATACTTCCAGCAGTGGGACATCAATCCAGTCACAAAACCTTTGACCTACAATCTAATTGCCTATAAGATGACTGGGGTATTGGTCGTATAGAAGTTGTGGGAGTGGCCAAACAATGACTGGTACAACTTGAGGTTCACACTGAGAGAGGGAGCCCATTTCTGATGCTGCCTGGATGACCAGGAACCAGGGGCAGTACAGCCCAAAGACCCAAGATACAACCACATACAAGTGCTTTTTTAAAAAGTCAATGAAATGATTCTTAATGATATTCTATTATACTCATAGACTGGTGCATAGCTCAGTTGTTATCAGAGGGCATCATCCAGGAACAGACAGGAGCAGATGCAGACATCCATAGCCAAACACTAGGCAGAACCAGGGGAACCCCATATAAGAGAGGTAGGAGAGATTTTAAGAGCCAGAGGAGTAAAGGATACCATGAGATCATGGCCCACTGAATCAACTAATCAAAATTCACATGGGCTCACAGAGAGTGAAGAGACAAATAAGGACCTATATGGGTCTGAGCTAGGTCCTCTGCATATACATTATGGTTGTTAGCTTGGTGTTTTTGTGAAACTTCTAACAGTGGGGTTGGGGTATCTCTGATTCTTTTGCATGTGCTTGGGACCCTTTTCCTCCTTCTGGGTTGCCTCATTCAGCCTTGATAAGAGGGTTTGTGCCTAGTCTTATTGTAACTTGTTATGCCATGTTTGGTTGATATTCCTGGAGAGCTTCTCTCTCTCTCTCTCTCTCTCTCTCTCTCTCTCTCTCTCTCTCTCTCTCTCTCTCTCTCTCTCTGAAAGGGAAATAGAAGTAGTGGATCTAGAGGAGGAGGAAACAGGAAGTGGGGAGGGAAGAGAGGAGGGAGGGGAACCAATGTATGAGAGAATTCTCAAATAAATCAGAAAGAAAGAAAGAAAGATTCCCCCCAACCCCCCCCCAAAAAAAGAGAGATAAATTTACAGCAAAATTCTCTGAGAACTTTAAAGAACTAAAGCCAACACTTCTAAAATTATTCTCTGAAATTTGAAAAAGAAAGTGCACTCCCAAAAGCCAGTGTTACTTTAATACCCAACCCAGATAAAGACACAGGAAAAAAAAAAGAAAAGGAAAAAAAGAAAGAACAGAAAAAAAAAGCTACAGACTATCTTACAATAGAAAGCCAAGCACAGCATGGTCCTTGCTGCCCTCTTCACAGTAGCTGGGAAATGGACTCAGTCTAGATCTCCATCAGCTGATGAATGGATAATGAAAATGTGGTGCATTTAAAGAATAGAATTCTACTCTACTAAAAAAAAAATGAAGTTATGAAAACTGCAGGCAAATAGAGAGAATTTGGAGAACACCATACTGGGTAAGGTAACCCAGCCCCAGAAAGAGAAATGTCATGTGTTGTCTCTCATATATGGACCATAATTTTGAAATTAGTTTTGTATGTGACTTGGAATGTCTGCAGAGACCAGAAAGCTGGAAAGAGGTCATGAGGGGAGGGATGGCTAAAGTGGGGAGTATATAAAAGAACTCACATGAAATTAAAGTGGAGGGGAGGAATACAAGGGAGGTAAGGTTTAAACAAGGAAAGAGAAAAGGTAAAAGATGTGGGGTTGTAGGAAGACATATTGAAACTTGGTGTGGGAGGTCCTTCTGTCTATGTGTTATTTTTATTGGTTAATGAATAAAGAAAAGGCCTTGGCCTATAATAGGGCAAGAGAACAAGGCTAAGTGGGGAAAACTAAAGTGAAATCTGGGAGAAAGGAGGCGGAGGCGGAGGAAAAGCCATGAAGCCCCGCTGGAGATGGACGCTGGAACTTTACCAGGTAAGCCACAGCCATGTGGCCATAAACAGATTAATAGAAATGGGTTAAATTAATATGTAAGAGTCAGACAAAAAGAATCTAGAGCTAATGGGCCAAGCAGTGATTTAATTAATACAGTTTTTGTGTGATTATTTCAGGGCTAAGTAGCCAGGAACCAACATGCAACTCTCTCCTCCTATAGAAACTTATCACACCTTGTTTTGTTGTTTTAGAAGCATGTGAACAAGAGATACACTACACATGTGGACAATGCCAATCCCAGCAGCCATGAGTGCTCAAACAAAAATCTCAGTACGAGGTATGGGATATCTCCATACAGCTATCAGTCAGAAAAAATCCAGACTCCCTGAAAACAACACAGACTATTGTCATTATCCACCTGAACTAGATGGTAAGACCATGTTGCTGAAGTTGCCACACATCTTGGGAGAAAGGATGTAGGCAAAGCTAGAACTAAATTGGAGACTCCCTCTCTACTCCCTAGAGTACCTTGTGGCAGAAGGTGCCATGCTGGCTGCCAGAGGAGAAAACAACAATCGTAGGCAACAGTGAATCTTGAAAGCCACAGTATCAACTTGCCAGGCCAGATTTGCCCTCTGGTGCAGAAGCGGCATGACTCTTATGGGGATACCAACCTCTTTCTGAGTGGATTTGAGACTCACTCCAAAGAAAGAAATTCATACCTGATACTGCATGATTAAACTACATAAGTTTGTTCAAAAACCCATGACAGAAGATGTCACAGTCCCTAGGGAATAATGCACTATTGTTTTGTTAATTTGACATGGCATCAAACTGGATTCTAAATATTTATGCTTATGACCATAGATAAATGCTACTCTTAGCCTTGGTCAGAGAAGCTTGTCTATACAGTATATGACAGTTAATATAGATTCATAGCTGCTCAAGGTGCCAAGATTCCATGACTGTTGCATGCTCATCCCCAAACAAGGAATTCATACCACCACTTCTAAGGGTCAGGGACTGTCTCAGAAGAGGAGGTAGAAAAAAATGTAAGAGCTGGGTGACAGGGAGAGGAGTTACAAAGCACTGTCTTCTACGCATGACGCCATCATTGCAACCAGGAAACACAGAGCCTGAAGTTGCCAGCACTGGGCCTGCATAAGATTGGGCCTGTCAACAGTCAGTTATGGGTGGAAGAGGGGCTCATGGGGCCCTACCCCTCCCTGTGGAACTACTGACTATCTATGGATTCTGGCAGAATCATTGTGTCTAGTTGTATACCTATTAGGAAGTCTACCAGGCTCTAGAACAATGGTTCTCAACCTTGCTAATGCTGTGACCCTATAATACAGTTCCTCATGTTGTGGTGACCCACCCCCAGCCATAAAATTATTTTCCCTGCTACTTCATAACTGTAGTTTTGCTACTGTTATGAATCATAATGTAAACATTTTTGGAGATACAGCGTTGCCACAAGGGTCATGACCCACAGGTTGGGAACCACTGCTCTAAAAGCTCATCCATTCCTATGGTTGTGTTAATAACCTCTAGATGAAACTCAGTCACAAAACAAAACAAAGAGATTCAGATGTGGGGAAAGATGAGTTGGTGGAGGAAGATAGAGAGGGTGTGGAGGTGAGAGTAATCAGTGTGCTGTAAACTTATATGAAGTTGTCATGAAATAAATTTAGTTAAAAAACAAAAGACTCAAATTTTAATTCAAGTCTTAAATCAGGAGAGAGAGGTGATCAAATACCACACTCGCAGTCCAATAGGAGTTTCTTCTTGCTTGGCTTTTTGTTGCCAGCAGGCCTTTGAGTGATTAGATGAGGCCCACTCATACTGGGAAGGACAATCTACTTGCCTTACTCTACTCACCCAAAACCTCCTTTCCAGGGTCACTTATGATAATGTTTGACCAATTTTCTGGGCACCATCAGGCCCAGTCAAGTTGATGACTATACCGTTACCATGCCATGATCAGCTCGTAGTCAAGACTAGACATCTGCTCCTCAACCGGAGAATTAGTGACTGGAGCATTCAAACATTTCTCAGTCACTCTGTTGACCTCTTACCTGTCTGACCCCCCTTAAATCTGTGAGTCCCTTAAACCATGCTAAATGTCTTCATCCCCTCTGTACCAGGAATACTGTCATATGCAAGTTAAGTCCTATCTAACAGCACTTCCTGGATGGATGGATGGATGGATGGATGGATGGATGGATGGATGGATGGATGATGGATGGATGGGTGTATGGATAGATGGGTGGATGGATAGATGGGTGGATGGATGGATGATGGATGGATGGGTGGATGGATAGATGGGTGGATGGATGGATGGATGATGGATGGATGGATTGATGGATGGATGGATGATGGATGGATGGATGGATTGATGGATGGATGATGGATGGATGGGTGGATGGATGGATGACGGATGGATGGGTGGTTGCATGGTAGATGGATGGATATATAGATGAGTGGGTGGGTGGGTGAATGGAGGAGTGGATGGATGGATGAATAGATGGAAAGAATTTCCTAGACTAATGTGATATGGGGCATAGGATGAACTGACTAGAGACATCCTGACAACTCTGGAATTGGGTCAAAGAAAAATAAAGTATTCAGAAAAATAAAATTCTAGCCTGTACTTTTACTAAGTAATGGTTATTTCCATACTCAGAACCAAATACTAAAATATCAGAATTGTTGATTAAAAACATGTGGATGGTCTTTGTTGCCAGATGAACGGTTTCTCACAGAAAAGTAACATGAGGAAACAACCTTCTAGCCTCTTTGATGCTAGGGTTCCTCATTGATGAAGTTGCTATGTTGTAGCTGATGTGAAGGCTCAAGTTGTATAGTTCACAATCTACATGACCACATTTGGCAGTCCCATTTTTATCCTAGGAATGCCAATGTAGTATTCCAATTAATGCAGTTCCTCAGCTTCTCTGAAAAATATGTCATACCGATTCCACATGACAAAGAAATGGTTCCAGAAACTTCTGTTACTTAACTCTCATGTAGATTAGAGTAGGAAACCTGATTTCTTACCTATGGAGTCTAATTCAGAGGTCCCAGAGAATTAACTCAGAGGATACTTTACAAGGTTATTGCAAAGTTATAATAAACTTCTGGATATGAAACACTTTTGCAAAGGGCAAAGTCAGGATATCTTTTTAAATAGTTTTTTTACCATTACTTTTCCTGATGGGCAATCCCTGGTGGTCAGAACCTGAGAGGTCTCATAACTAACCCAGGAAACTTTCTGAGCTGTCTTTACAAATTCATATTTTATAGCTTGAACATACAGCATATCTCCGAGGGAAGCAGAAGAAATCCCAGCCACTATCGATGTTTCTTATCAATAATGATAAATAGAAAATGATGTACGGCAAAGGTGAAAGCCAGCCAGGATATTCTGGGTGAGGAAGCACAGTTTTCTTCCTTGGAAAAGACAGGGAGAAGGTATCAGAAAAACTCTCAAAGCATTGGTTCTTAACTGCCCCACTGCCATAGAGGGATGAATTCCCAGCTACCCCGCCCCTGGAAACAGCCCATTTCCCTCTGCATTTAGCAGGGGTGGTCCAAGATACTCCTTTTCTGGGGAGAATGCTGATTTTGGTGCGGGTCAGGATGCACTGAGAGCAGGAAAAGACACATTACCATTTCAAACACATTTCTCTAAAGGGGACGGTGGAAGTAGATTTTGAATGTTCTCCAAAGCCACAACGAGAATTTATCAAAAGATCCATGTAGAGAGCTAGCGTTGCTTTTCTCAAGGAGAGAAAGACAAAAACACAGTAGCAGCTCCAAACCCACAGACTTCAGAAAATGAAGACTTCCCTATGTTTTGGAGCCAACTGATGTATACAGTCTTGAGCATCAAACCTTGCTTTCGTTTGGATCTATGTGCCTTGCCTCTGTCAGATACATCTAGTTCCCTGCCTTTGTCACCAGACTCTCTGGAATCTGTTTTGGTCACTAGCTGATATCCTAACACCTGTCCCTCAGAGGCTCCAGGGTTGTTCTCCCTCTACTCCTCGGGAGGTGGAAGGCCCTTTGCCTGGCTTCATTGCCAATCCTGTTCTGCCTGCTATCAAGATGTCATTATACTTTTTCTTCTCCCTCACAACTACCTCTTTTGGTCACCTTCTCCATCTCTTTCTTGAGCAAGCCCAAGGCCATGGGCCATCTCTGGGCTTCTTCTTATTTTGTAACTGTTGCTGGCATCTAGCCTTGCTCACTGCTTCCTGCACTGTCAGTGACCATCATTCTATACCACTGGCCAATCTGAGTGTCAACTGTCTGAAGCTCCATTGCCCCAAGAGCTCGAAATATACGTGCTGCACTTTCCAGAAAGCTTGCCAGCCTTTGTTTTAGATTCACAAACAAATCAGTCTCTTGGGGGTGGGGTGAGGAGGAAAGTGCCGTCCTGGGCTTGCTAAGCACTGTTTCCTTGAAAACTAGCAGCCCTTCTTCATTTTCACTCATGTTCCCAGTGTGTTGTGGGTGGCTAATGAAGCGTTAAACCTGAGTTCCAAATGGAAGCATTTCCCAGACTTTATCCTACCTTTCTTTGTGGAAGAGGACAGAGTCTTACATAGCCCAGGCTATACTAAGTGCTAAGATAACCGGTTTGTGTTCCCATACCTGATTTATGTGGTGCTAGGGATGAAACCCAGGACTTCATGTATTCTTGGCAAACACTCTACCAACTAAGTTACATTCCTACCAGTCAATCACCCTTTTTTTTTTTTTTTTTTTTTTTTTTTTTGGTATTTGGTGCTCCATTACAATGTGTTTGAAGCAGTTATCTGTGCTGGCCCACGTAGAACTACCTCACCACCATGTGAGAAGTTCTGTTGTCTTCAATTCATCAAGCACTAACTAGTCCCAGCCCGTGAAGCCCAGCTGGTATCACTCACTAAACAAGAAGGCAAAGAGACAATGTACAGAAGAGAATGAGAAAGTCAGCAGATCAAAAAATAAAATTACCAGGCCAATGTGATGGTTCAGGAGGTAAAGATGCTTGCCCCAAACCTGACAACCCAAGTTCTGTCACTAGGATTTGTAAACAGAAGTTTCTGTCCTGCTGGGTCCTACAAATGTTCAGTCCCAAAGAAACACACAAAGGCTTATACTAATTATAAACTGTTTGACCTATTAGCTCGGGTTAATTCCTAGCTAGCTCTTACATCTTAAATTAACCCATAATTCTTATCTATGATTAACCCTGTGGCTTGGTACCTTTTCTCAGTGCAGCATTTTCACCTTGCTTCCTCTGCATCTGGGTGGCAACTGTAGACTGAGCCTTTCCTCTTCCAGGAATTTTTCTAGCCTGGTCAACCCTCAATACTTCCTGCCTGGCTACTGGCCAATCAGCATTTTATTAAACCAATACAAGTGACAGTGTATAAGAGCATTATCCCACAGCAAGGATTCACAGAGTGGAAAAAGAGAACTGACTCCAAGATGTCGTCCTCTGACCTCCATAAGCACACCATGACATGAATGTGCACACACATGCACATACACATGCTAACATACATGTGGATACACATGCTAATATACATGTACATACAGACACAAAATACAATTTTAAATGTTTAATAAAGTAATTAAATTATGAGCCAATGGAACACGTCAGTGAGTAAAGACTCTTGCTATCAACCTGGAACTCTCAGGATAGAAGGAGAAAATTGACTGCCACAAGTTGTCTTCGGACATCCACACACAGAGACATGAAAATAATAGATAAAAGCTTAAAAATAAAAAATAAAATAAAATCATGAGGAAGAACAACAGAGCCAAACCTCTCTCTGAGCTATTTAGAGAAGAAAGCAAGTATTGGCTTTAAACATCTGGAGAGATGGCTCAGTGGTTAAAAGCACTGCCTATTCTTCCAGCGGCACTGGGTTCATTTCTCAGCACCCATGTGGCCACTCTGACTGTGGATAAATCCAGTCCCAGAGGATCTGCCTTCTTCTGTTCTCTGTTGGTCTTGCACTGGTGTGGTGTACAGACACCCATGCAGGAAAAATACCCATACACATAAAAAGAAATAAAAATTTTAAGTGATCACCGCAGGCTCTCAGTTGGTGAAGTGCTTGCTTACCTACTTCATCCATGTAAGAAGGCCTGGGTTTAATCCTGAATATCACATAAACTGGGTGTAGTGGTGCATGCCTGTAATCCCTGGAGTAACAGAAGTTCAAGGCCGTCCTTAGCTAAATAGTAAATTAGAGGTTGAGGTTAGCCTGAGCTAGACGAGACCCAGTCCCAAAGAAAGAAAACAGGGAGGTAGGAAAGCAGGAAAGCGGAGAGGGAGAGAGGGAGAAAGGAAGGAAAAAAGGAAGGAAGGAGAAGGGTGCTGTAACCCAGAGCAGACTGCAGCCAGAGGGACTGCAACATGGGGCAGCATATGGTATTCCACGCACACAGGGTAATTAAACACTGCCTTGGAAAGGGGCATTTGCACCCCTCTTCCATGGCCTGATGGCTGGTTTATATCAGTTTCTATTCATTACTGTCAAGAAGAACAAAACCAATCAAGATTAATGTAGTTCAGCGCAATGAACTGTAGCCAAGGGTGATTCCTCCAAACGAAGAAAACATGAAGTTAAGCAAGGGGAAAAAAAAAAAAAACACCATCATTTACTAAGGCACGGGATTCTGTTTGTGCTCTACGTGTATATATAGTATTATTGTTATTGTTACTAGCAATATAATGAGATTTAGATGTTGCCTGATGTTAATATTGGTTTGTGTGCTGTGTGTGCCTTAGCTCACGGAATCCTCATAAAATTCAATAATGTGAATATTGATGTCTTCCCTAATTGACAGGTAAGGCAATGCGCTTTGAGAGAACAAACAACTCCCCCAGTTCTGAATGTTAGAACCAGCGTGATGCCAAGGGCAGTTATAGATGCTCTGTTTATCTCCTAGAGTTGCCAGCCGTGTTAAACATGATGCTGTCTTAGGAAGGAGTCAAATTTTAACATGCTTATCCATGTAAGATCCTGGGATAGGCTCTCTACTTCTCATGATGCAGTGACTCAAAGATCTATCTCAGATTCCAGGTTAGCGCCGACCAAGCCAGAGCAGCATAAGTGGCCGCGGGGCTAGGAGGGCACTGCAGGAGCAGCCGTGGAAGGACCAGAATTTAACTCAGGAGATGAAGATCTCCAAATCCTTGCATCTGAGAGGTGAAGGGCTGAGCAAAATGGTAGCTCAGTAAACATTTGTTGAGCTCATAGATAATTATTAGATAAGTAGTTATAGCTAGATAGATAAATAAATGTCCATCTACCCAGTGAATATATAAATAGTTAAGCCAAGCTGCCTGATTTAAATATCTAGCCTATCTTAATTTGGTTGCCTAGCAATCTAAATTAAGTCTAAAACACATTTTTTTTAAAGATACACAATGTCTATTTAGACACATGGGTCCTTAAGGATAAAGTACTTTAATTACACCAAGGTGGTAAGAAGGACATGGGGAAGTGGGCAAGACTGAGGTAGGTCTTACGTAATCATATAATTACTGAAAACATAGACGAGCTCCTTCCCTCCCAAAGCAAACCTGGCACAGCATGTTTCGTGACAAACATGAGCACCCCACTACTCATCCCCCCTCCCAAAAAAATGGTGCAATGGCCAAGTACGTCTTAGAAAAACATGACGAATCAACTTTCTCAAACTCTAAAGCTGTTTTACATAATAAAATACATGGGAATTCCCAAGTAGAGGGAAGCATCCCCATCGTCCCACTGAAACATTCGTGAAGCATCATAAGGGATGATCAGCCAAGGAATCCACATTGGAAATTAACTCATCAAAATCGAAGAAGCAACTTGTTTAAACTTTTTGTGAATCCAAACTGGTAGTACCAAGAGATTCCTCTTGCAGGAGTATATGCCCTAAGCCAGCACAGATGAAGAGCTCGGGCACAGACTGAGGATCAGCTTGTCTCTATACCTCGCACCTCCACCATGGTGCCATGTGTGGACTATAGCCTTAGACTTCCTGGTGGCCCCAGCCACTCCAAATCACAGCTTTCTAGGTTCAAGACCAGGTCAGCCTCTGCTCACATACTCACTCGAACAAAATCCCCAAGATGTCTCTGGTGAAACCAATTAGTTTGGTTTAAACCTCTGGGTCTTGCTGTGCACTATCATAGCCACTACCTACCTGTGTGGGATGCCATGCACATGAGAGTTACACTGGAATGTTCCTGTCTCACATACACAAACTTCAAGAACAATGCAAAAAAATATAGAATAGAACACTAATCTTTATACTTTGAAATGAAGATACTTTCCATACACGGGGTTATACAAATGCTATAAAAATTAACTGTGTATATATGTTTTGTTTGTTTGTCTTTTAGTTTCTGTGTTCAAGTGTGTGTGTGTGTCCAATGACAGGATTTCCAAGAGGAGTTCCAGGGAGGGCCCAGCATCAATAGTGTAGCAGAAACCAGATGCTATCCCTGAATGCCCCTGAGGCTCTAATATAAAACAGATTCTCCACTTCCAGCCAAGGTATGGCTGCCCTTTGCTTACCAGCCTGCAATGAGGCATGGCCGTATGACTTGCTTTGACCAATAAAACAGACTTGAGAAGTTAGCAAACATATCCAGCTAGAAGCTTTGGGAGCCTATATACATTTCTCTAGAGTGTTTCTCCTGTCTTAGCATTACAAAATCATGGAGATGGAGTAACTCTTAGCTGGATCCCTAAGTACAGAAGCCACAGAGTAAGGACACCATAGTCCTCCAGCCCCACCCCATCGCCAGGCTGATGTACATCAGCTAAATAACAGAAGCAGGCCAGCCTTTGCTTCAGGACAGCCCTGAGATTACAGCAATATTGGCTTCTGTTGAATCACCTGGTATCCCTTTATATACAAAGGGAGGAGGGACATAGCAACCTTTATTTCATGGGGGACTAACTCATGCTGAGTCTGGGAATGACTACTGAGTGTATCTAATTCTCTACTTGGTTCACAGAAGGCCAAAAGGAGCCACTGTCTTGGCTTCACAATTGGCCTTGTTAGAAACCACCCCTGCTACTTGATGTGCCGAGTATAAGGGCAAGTCCAATTAATTCATTGTGTTTCTTAAGGATCTTGCTGAAGACTCTTGTCCCTGAGTAGGAGGGTCCTTCTAGTGAGGGCCTGGAGGGGAAAACCCTCGCTAATGTTAATACCGGGTGTAACTTCTTCTTGGTCTTCACGGTGTGTCTTATCAACCATCAGTAGGAGTCAGGACACAGGACACAACCTTCCTCCCTCAGCGAGTACCAGCTCTGTGTCTGTCTTCCGCTGTCACTTCACCCTCCTGCACCTCTTCCCCGCTTTCTATCTGTTTCTCGGACTCACTCATCTTTATTTTGCTGTTAATTGTGCACTTTTATATATTTCCCTTACTTCTTTATAGAGGAAAAAATGAAAATGTACATGCAAGTATGAAGACAGAAATAATCATCCCTTGTTTCCAGGGCTCTGGCAGTGAAAGAGAGAGACAAAGAGAGAGGAGGATGGTGTTGGGGTCTGGGAAGCTGTGAAACATGAACACCCCCACAGTATTCGAATCCTAGTTCCCAGTTAATAGGCAGCCAAGGACAGCGACTTTATCTTCAAGATAAATGTTATAAATTGTACATAATGAAATAAGGTCTTATTTTCCCACCTTTTGGTTTCATATTTCTAAGATATACAGTCCTGTGTCAACCAAAATATCTAGACTTATAGCACACACTTCTATTCAGCTTGTAGGACAAATTCACTGGCAGAGTCGATTTTGATTTTAATTATTTGTGTAGAGTAGAAAGGAATGGTCTGATTTATTACCGAGTGGAACTCCAATGGCAATATTATTATAGTTGCAACAGATGAATAAACCAATATATTTCTCAGAGCCATAAAACAACCAACTACATGTCAGAGAAAATTGTTCTCCAAAACAACAAGGAGAAAAAAAAAATTCAAGGGAAACAGTGGCCTCCTTGGCCTCCCATCGCCAATCCAAAGAGAACGGGACTCCTGCAGACTAGGAAAAACTCATTTCAGGAAACTTACTTTCCATCTACCAGCTGAAATTAAAGGCTGGCTGGAGTAAGTGACAATATCGTCTCTGGCATTGATGTGTTTATTCCACCAAATGTGCTTTGAGAAAAGATGTATCGGTAGCCGCAGAAGATCATTGTTCCCCCCCACAACCCAGAGCCGGCCATGATGATGCAGCCTGGGCTGCAAGCTGCAGGATTAAGTTGCTCACAGCCCTGTGCTGGGATGACATTGTCATGCCCGACCAGAACATAACTGTTCCTTGCAGTTTGCTTTGAAGGGAGACTAAGGAGGGAGGGCAGAAAGAGGCAATGGATTTTGCATCGTCTTTGCTTATCTACAGAGTGCCTGCCGTCCCTGCACGGGTTGATCACAAGGAAGCTAGCTGTGGAGGGTGGGGAAGTCAAGTGCAGAGCCCAGAGCCCCTCCTGCAAGCCTCCCCCCCACTTGAATTTAGTGAACCCAGTTTGTACTGATTGCCCAGCCTCAGGGAACCAGGAGCTTCCTGGAGCTCTGTTAGCTGCTGAGAGGCTAGGGTTCTTTTCCTGGTCTGTTTTCTACCTGTCTCATCCCAAGTTCACATACTGCTTGCACGTAGTGAACATGCCTCACAATGTCCATAGTCTCTGGGAGCGCAGCATGTGTATAGAGGGGTATAGCTCTGGAATCAAAACAACCTAGAACAGAGTCCTGATTCCATACATTTCTCAGAGTATGTCCTGGGACAAGTTGCCTGACTTCCCTCCACTGTCTTTCTCATCTACTCGATGGGGTATTAACACCACGGTGAAGAGCTAAGAGTTGAGCATCACCGTGCATTCTTCACAGTGCCTGGCACACTGTAATGAGGGTGTCCCCTCTTCATTCCTTCCTACTGCCAAGATCACTTTTCAGTTGCACCTCAGCTCTGCCAATTGTCAGTTTCCCACTCCCTTGGCAGGTCCTGAGCTTCACAATATAGAGGTCTCTAGAAGGACCCATGAACTTTTAGGATGGCCTGGTTGGAAGTCTGTCCTTTAAAGTGGGTGCTAAGGACCTTAATCCAGAGGGAAAATCTAGGCTGGGGAATAAATGCTGTGAGCCTACAAATACCAGATTACTCACTGGCCCTTCTCCCTTGCTGCCAAGCATCAGGGTGGCTTTTCCTGTGGGTAACGAGATGTAAAAATGACAACCACCACAATTGCTAGCACGTTCAGTCTTACCAGGCACATTCTGAGCCCTTTCAATGCAATAAACTCATTTAATCACTACAAAGATTCTATAAGGCAGTTACTGGACATACCTCCATCTTACTAGCCCAACAAGCTTAGGGCAAGTTGCCCAGATGCAAAAGAGACTACATAAGAACTCAAATTCAAACCAGAGTAATTTCACAGCCTGTACTCCTCCAGTTCTTAGCGGCAACCAAAGCCAGGTTGTCTCCTCCTCTTCCTCTCTCTGGTCCTCCCTACTCTCGCTGCTGACAGGGAGTTACTATGGCGCCTCCTGCTGCTCTCCTCAACACGGTTTCATTTTAAGGATGCTGAAAAGGAATGGCTCTGTCAGGGGACTTTAGGATTTGTGGGAAGAAAGTTCCTATGTCAAGAGTTCAAGACACACTGTAGTAATGGACCACATTATTAAGGAGGATTTCCCTTTAAAAACAACCGTGCAAAGCAGGAGATAGAACTCAGTGTATGGTTTCCTGGCACATACTGGCTGTGAGTTTTAAAAAGGGAGAAAAGGAGGGAAGGAAGAATAAGAGCAATGGAAGGGAGAAGGGAAGGAGAGAGGGAAGGAGAGAGGGAAGGAGAATAGAAGAGAAGAATGAATGAATGAAAGGGGGGAAGGAGAGAAATGGGAAAGAAGCAAATGGACAAATGAATTCTGACAAATGCCTCCTGGCTTACAGGGAAGCACGCCATAAACAGTAGGGTAAGGAAGCCCTTTCTTTTTGGATGCCAATCTTCCCTTAGCACAATTAACTACTTTTGCAGTTAGAAAGCCTCCAGCCCCTCCAGCCTGAAGACTCATCTCCAGCTCATATTAGACAATGACCTAGAGCTGATATCTCTCTCTCTCTCTCTCTCTCTCTCTCTCTCTCTCTCTCTCTCTCTCTCTCTCTCTCTCTTCTGGCTCTCTTCTGTGGTGGGAGACATATTTATCCCTTAATTCCAAAATTCCAAACAAAGTTTTCAAGTCTAAGTCTAAAAGAATCCATGACAATTTTGGAGGGCCATTGTTCTGTTCTGGGGCAATGCATCACGGAGCGTGGCCCGCTGATGACACACTAGGCTACTGCATCCTTACACTGGTGAAGCCCTAATTGCCTGGCAGGCTCCTAAATCACCAGAGAGCTCTCACTCCCATGATGCGTCACTCAGGGATGCAGATATGATCAGAGCAAGGCATCTAGAAACTAACAATGAGAGAATTGTATTTTTGACTTCAGAATTTCTTGACTATAAATAACTTGGCTGTAGAAAATAGAGACTTCAGCCTGGAATCAAGAGAAGCAGGACATTGTCCTCGGTTTCAGCATATGACAGACATGTAACAAGAGGCAGCTGTACTAGTGGAAGCCAGGGCCAGGTAGGGTAGAAGGTGGCTGAGAAGAAAATAATAAGGATCCAGGGGTTTCTGAAACGTGGCTGCTGGGTGCTCACAGATTCAGGCATCATTGATGTGGATCTATTTCATCAATGCCCCCAAATAAAGAGTGTTACAGTCAATTAAGAGAAAAATGATAGAATTAGGGAGAAAGGTATCCTCTTCAACACAGATGGCAGGAGAGTAAATTGACATAACCTTCCAGAGGGCAATTTGATATTTATCATAATTCGAAATGCATAATTCGAAATGAAAGGCCCTAGCAAATTTCACTTCTAAAAAATATACTGAGCAGACATGGTGACTCATGAACTATGAACCCCTTGAAGATTCTCTGCAGTGTTGGGGACTGTGGACCCCCAGACCCTGAATTTCCTGTGTCCCTTTGCCTGCTGCAGTAAACAGCTTGTTATGCTTGCAGCTGCTCTGAGCAAAACAGCTTGTTTCACTGTGCTTGCGGCTGCTCTGAGCACGAGCCCCTCAGGAGTTCCTGATGGCAGGGAGTGATTTCTGATGGCTTACAGCTGAAGGATCCCGAGAGCAAGGGCGTGGCCATTGGTCAGGGAAGGCACTATATAAGCTGCTCTGGAACGCAATAAAGTTGGCACTCTTGGCACTCTTGGTCAAGAGTGACGTGGGGGGGGTTTCAATCTCCAGCCCCTTGCCCTGCTCGCGAACCTCACCGTAGTGCATAGCGTATCCTAGCATTAAGAACAGAACAGCGCAGGGAAGCTACACTGCAGCAATTGTAACTGCGGGGGCGGGGGGGGGGGGGGAGAACCACCTTAACAACCACCACTGTGGAGTGCTTAAATACTTCAGCACAAATTTATTCCATGAGGTCTACATTGCCACTAACTATTATGCTGTAGATCATCAACTCTGAAAGTACAGAGAATTGCAGAGCGTCAGTGATCAAATGTCTGGGCCCGCTGGAATCGCTAGGGAAGCCTGCAAGCTATCCGCCTAGGTCAGGCCTGGACCTTTGTATTTTCACCCCATTCCCTAGGTGGTTGTGAGACACTGAAACCTGAGATCCACTTTCCTGAGATGCCATGGGGGACCATCAGAGAGCCCCGCCCCTCATCCCAGCCTCATCTGTAAATGAGTATTTCCTTACAATGTTGACTGCTTTAAACTAGCTTGAAACTCATTGATGTCAGCAGATAATGGATGTGGAGCTTTTAGACTACGCCTTCCAGCCATTATCATTTAATCCTGTGGCAGCACAGTGAGGAGGGTCATGTGATTACCCTTCATTTGGCAGTCTAAGAAGTTGAGACACAGAGAAGTTGGGTTTCAGAAGACCCACCAGGCTAGTAATATCGGAACTGGGGTTTGAGCACAGGCAGCGTGATTTCTGTGCTTTCTGGCTGCACTGTGTATATTAACTCACATGTCTGTTGACACAAAACGGGTCTACAATATAACTCTTTGGTAAACAGCAGGTGTAATCAGATACCACTGTCTTACCTATCCGTGGGAAGAGAGATCTATTATGGGCACGTGCAGGGAGAGCATGAAAGCTACATTCAAACTGTCAAGAGAGAAAAGCACGGGCTATACAGGCAGAACAAAGCATCCTAAGGATTTGGGATGCTCTGCATCCTGCAGTCAGGCTCCTGGAGGGTGGCATGTGTGGACATCCCTTTAGGTGTCTGTATGTACCAACGTCATTGCCAAGACTTAGCAAAGAACCTGTGTTAACTCTTCACCTCCCTTGTGCTCTCTGAGCCCCTCAGTACCGGGCACAGCGTGTGATGCACATGTAGTTGAGAAACGAATCCATGAACATTCTAAGTATAGATGATTTTCTTCAAGGTCTATGTCTGGATTGGCAAGAACAGTCAACCAGAAATTCACTGTATGGGAGATTAAAAGTTTGTTTACCTAATTCTAGAGATAGAACTGAACTGAATGGAATCAAACACCATAGGACAAATGACACCAAAGAAACCATAGATAGCTCTCCTATTTTTGTGGAATTTGCAAGTTATTAGAATTTCTCAAGAAATTGTCCATTTAGCAAAAAATTACATGAGGGTTTATAAATATTATATTATACGTCAAAAATATACAGGGTTCTAATTCAACCCTGGTAAAAATAATTATGCAGGCCAAAAATGAAAACATATTCCCCTGTGTCTAAGTCTGTGCTTCTCCACTATTGAACCATGGAACACTAATAAACCAGGGATCCAGAACAGCGACACAACCTTGTCCTGTCCAGTGCAACACTTTTTGAATCAAAGTTAATATCCACGGTTGCAGTGTCCAATGGGCAGTTCAGTTAAGGCATAAAAACAAAGGGTGGTGCCTCCTGCCCTGGGCACAGACGTGTGAGACTGAGCAGGCAAGCATTTGGAAACGTGTAAGAGAATATATGTCCAGGCTGTGACCCACTCTACCGAACAGCAGAGCAGTGTGGAAGAGTGGCCACTGACTGCTTTCTAAACACTGGAGGCATTGTTAACACTGTGCTAATAATTGCATTGTAATTATTCCTAATTTGTTTAAATGTTGTTTTTAGTCTCCTAATCACTCCAAGAGGGCTGCCAGAATACTAATATTCGGGAGTGTGGCAGGAATCCACAAAGTCTAGGAGCTGCTGATCTCGGGTCTTTCCCAGCCCATGGAGAATTCTGCCCTTAAGAAACAGCATTGTGATGATAAAACCAAAAACATTTATGAGCTATGGAGTATTGAAATTACCTAGAATTGCCTAAATTGTGAAGGCCATTTCTGACAAGACAATGACTCGCCCTGTTGCCCAAGTGGTTCTCCCGCTGTCCCCCCAGTCTCCGTCTCTGAAATGCCTGGACCTGCAATGTGAGCCACTACACCCACAGGGGATACTTTTAAAAAATAACATTGTATCCCCAAATAGTTTAAGTTTATAAATTGCAAAATAGCATCTTGTTCCCAGGTATCCTTTAATCAACTCCCCTTGATAATAATTCATATTTCTATACCGCATTGTCAAAACCAGAAAACTAACATTAGAATAATATACTTAAGTTAGTCTGTACTGTTCATTTTTGAACAAGATTCTCTAAGAAAGCAAGCAAAGGGCTGGAGAGACAGCCCAGAGGTTAAGAGTGCTTGTTGCTGCTGCAGAAGACCCAGCCAGGTTCAGTTTTCAGCATCCATAGGGTGACTCCAACCATATGCAGCTCCAGTTCCAGGGAATCTGACGCCCTCCTCTGACTTCAAAGGGCTCACAACACACATTCATGCAGACAAGCATGAATACACGTAAATCAATCTAACTTTTTAAGAAAAGAGTGCAAGTCAATAACTTTTAAGGAGTCGGCTAGCTGTTGGGTCTTCAACTCAGGTGAATGTCACACCCTTGACTGTGCATGTTAACTCAAGGGAAACGCGTAGAAAGGCTGGTTCACAGCATCTGAAAATCAGAAGCAATGGTTCAGCAAACACAAGTACTGGGCATAGGAATGCATCAGACACGCCCAATCCCTTCATATCACTCACGATCCAGAAGGAACTATAAGCAGGCACTGGCATCTTGGTATGAGACATAAACGATGTTTTGGAAAGAACACATGGGATAAAATGGACTAAAATAGTAACAATCAATCTTAGTCTACAGTTCCGCTGTCCAGCACTGAAGTCTCCAGCCACACATCGCTATTGGTCAGGACATGGGGTGTAGCCACTCTTCACAGAGATGTGCTCTGTGTACCAAACACAGCAGATTTTAAGGTCAACCACCAATATCAATAACTTCAAATTGCTTTTATGTTAAAGATATATATATTATATATGTATAATATTTTATATATATTGAATAACTATACCAGAACCCTTAGTTTTACCTATTTATTTTCACTTCTTTAATGTGGCTACATAAATTAGCATGACCTAAGAGAATCCCATATTTCCATTGCACAGTCTTACTTTGTGGGAATGAGGATGCTTCTGAGGAAATGTCACGAGGTCTGAAGGATAGGAACGTCAACCAGGGATATCTGGGAAGCCAACAATGGGTCCTGAAGAGGTGAACAAGAGTTCAAAACTAGAGTATCTGCCCAGTCAGATCATTCCTGTCTCCACCTCCCTAGTGCTGGGATTAAAGTCATGAAATCCCAAGTGCTGGGATCACCTTTGTGTGAGCTCTGCTTCTCTTTTAGACAGATTCAATCTTTGCATAGCCCAGGGTGACCTTGAACTCACAGAGATCCATCTGCCTCTGTCTCCCAAGTACGGGGATTAAAGGGGTGTGCCACCACTGTCTAGTCTCTATGGCTAGCTAGTGACTTATTTCTGCACTCTGATCTCTAGGCAAGCTGTATTTATTACAGCATAAACAAAATATCACCGCAGGCTAGAGAGACACCTAATGGTTAAGAGTACTTGCTATTCTTGTAGAGGACCTGGGTTCAGTTTCCAGCATCCATTTGGCAGCTAACCATCATCTGTCACTCCAGTCTCCGGGATCCAATGCCCTCTTCTTGTCTCTGTAGGTGCCAGGCACATACATGATACATACGCATACATGCAGACAAAATACTCATACACATAAGATAAAAATAAGTGAATCTTTTTAAAAATTGTTTAAAAAGCCACAAAACAACTTAGCCTAGACAGATAATGCACGAAGAATGTTGTGGTCCAATCACTGTAATTGTGTGAGCAAAGGGTAAAAGAGAAGGCACACGTTGAAGACCCAAGTCAACTGCTGTCTAGCTACAGATACGCTAAACTTGCTACGAACACTTACACTTTTTAACTGATTGCTGGTTCTTAAAAATAGGAATATTTATTGCAAACTCTGCAATTCTCACATCTCTTGTGAAATAATAAGTTTCTACTACCCAGAACTTCCAGCATGCAGCAGTTTGACAGCTGCCGCCCTGCGTCTCCTATCCTCTAGTGTCTGCTCTACCTGGGTCTGCTGCTCTCACCCTTCTTCACTCGATGGTGTCAGCCAAGCTGGGTTAGACAGATGAAAAAGACTGGATGTGGTGGTGCATTCCTTTAATCCTGGTACTCAGGAGGCAGAGGCAGGCAGACCTCTGTGAGTTGGAGGCCAGCCTGGTCTACGTGAGTTCCAGGGTGACATTCATAAAGTGATGCTGTCTAAAGAAAGTTCAGATGAAAATTCGAGATAGGTGGAAAAGAAACCTGTTTGGCAAATGCATGGTGAGTTAGAGTGAGCCTAGGCAAGGTGGCTCACACCTGTAACCCAAGCATGCAGGAGGCTGAGACAGAGGATCGCAGTTGGAGGCCGAGGGAGCTACATAGTGAGACCTTATCTCAATCAAACAGAGATACAGTGAAGACTGTATCTGTATCTCACAATTACCTGTGAGAGCGGCTAAGGGAGTGACACACTCAGTGTTCCCATGCACTGCCATATTTTTAAAGATTTTAGAATGCTAATACTTTGTTTTATTACCATAACTGCTTTAAATAACATTTATTAAGAAGTTGCAACCATTTATGTAGAATCTATTATATATTTACTATATTAAATAGAATATTAATGGATTCTTAGAGGGAAGGCTATCCCCAAGTAGAAAAATTATTATACATATCATTTTTATGTTATACCAGGATCTCATCTCTGTACCTTATTTAGCCTCTAAAATATCACATGCCATGTGATACACTAACATCCTTTTCTATGATGAGATTCCCTAGACAGATACAATGGACAAATGGTCAAATCAGATGGTCAAATAAAACTAGCAAATATGATGTCTTGGACGAAGTAGGTCATACCGGAAAGAGAAAATATGAGTCTTAGACCAATATATTGTTTTCTTTTTTTATTTTACCAGCATAAAACATAAGCCACCATAGGTTCAAGTCTCTCTAAGAAGTGCAGAGCAGATGTAAAAGCACCATTACAGAGTGGCCAAAGCCAACGCAGAGGAAAGGCTCGCACTCTGTGTCCTCCGTGGGACAAAGCCGTGTAGAATGGAGTGCGCGCGAACCACTTGACCCGGTGCGGTCCCTATCCAAAACGACCGCCTTACCTCCTTCGCAGTGAGATAGCTCGGTCCCACTCACCACACACTTACTCAAGCTTTGTATTTCTAGCCGATGTTATTGTAGATGTCTGAGATTTACAACAAGCTATTATGGGATGCACAGATAGTGGAGGGCTTTGTGATAACAAAACAGATTAATATCTGTCACCTCACAACACTCCTTTTGACAGGGGCGGCTGAGACCGACTGAAAGCAACATTAATTATAGTCTTCGTTTTGTCCACTCCATCTCCAGACTTGCTCGTCCTACACATCTGTCACTTCTACCCTTTCACCTCCCTCTCCCCACCCTTCCCTGCTCCTTCCGTTTTTTTTCTCATCTCTATAGAGTTGACCCGTTTGTTTAATTTAGATTCCACATGTGTGTGAGATCATGCGACAATCTTCTTTTGGGATCTGGTTTATTTCATTTGGCACAATGACTTCCAGATCCATCCATACTGTGGGGGGGGGGGGGAGGAGTTCCTTTTTAAGGTTTTATTTCAATTTTTTCATGTCTTTGCCTTGTGAGAGAAGGCGCCATAGAGACCAGAAGAGGGCATCAGACCCTCTGGGGTAACATGGTAGTATAG
Source organism: Microtus ochrogaster (assembly GCF_000317375.1). NCBI lineage: Eukaryota > Metazoa > Chordata > Mammalia > Rodentia > Cricetidae > Microtus > Microtus ochrogaster. Next base: position 2,539,288 of record NW_004949152.1, on the reverse strand, counting down.
GCCGTTGTAAGCAGGGTGGGCTCTTGTGAGTCCTGAGAAATAAACTCGGGTCCTCTGGAAGAGCAGCAAGCACTGCCGAGCACTGAGCCACCTCTACAGCCCCCAAAATTTACTTCACTTTTATTCGTGTATATGTGTGTCTGTAACAGAGGGTGCGTCACATGCATGTGGGTATTCATAGAGGCTGGAAGAAATGTCGGGTCCCCTGAGGACTCTTGGTGTAGCATTCATCTGCCCCATCGGTGTCCCTTCACCCCCATGCACTTGCCCCCATTTTTGTCTCCCGTTCTATTTCTCAGTATTTCTAATGTATATGGAGTGACATCCTGGGCATACGTTTGCCCTTTCTGGTCGCTAGTGCCTTGCACGTAACTGTTGTCGATTTTCACCTCTCTTTTGAAAATATGTCTGCCTGAGCCCATTCCTCTCATTTTAACAAGGCTATAGGTTTTCCCATTATTGAATTGTAAAAGTTAATTATAAATTTAGGATATTCCCTCCAAATTAGATGTGTGGCTAGTGTACTTTTTTTTTCCTAGAGTGTCAGATGCCTTCTCATCTTGTCAATTTTTTTCACTTCTCATACAAAGTCTTTCTAAGCTGGTGTAGTCCTAATTGCTTTTTTTTTCCCTTAGACCCTGACCTTTTGGTGTGAGAGCCACAAAAGTCATTGCCATGGCCAATGTCAAGTAGCCCACCCTGACCCTGCCACGCCCCTATACCAAACCACGCCCACTACCCCACTCCACACTCTCTTCTGACATTCTTGAGACTTTGGGAATAAATAATAAAGAGATTGCTTGACCATACATTGTGTATCTATAGTTTCTAGACTCTGATGTCCTGCTTCTGATACATAAAATGGCGCCACGATCCATGCCTGCATAGTAAAGCTGAGGAGAGAACCAACTCCCACAAGTCCTTGTCCGATCACCACATGCTGCACACTCATGCACATACATTCACACACAGACATGCACACATGCGAATAAATATAAATTTTAAGTTTTAAAGAATGCAGCCCAAATAAGGTTCCTATTTTTGTGCCATTATTATGTTACTTATTCGTTCAGCATTTTGTACACAGACTCTTTGGTCAGTTTCCCCGTTATCGTCTCTTCTCCCCTCCCACTAAATCTCTTCTCCTCCCTCTTACTTCTGCATCCTTCAGTAGGGCTGCCTGCTTGAGCACAGGTGGAAGGTTTCTGTTTGCGCGAGGACAATGTCTAGTGATTACAACACTGAGGGAGAGGCCCCTCCTTCTGCAGCTTTTAACTCCTAACAGCTCATCTGTCTGAGTTAGGCTGCTATTGCTGTGAAGAGAAACCATGACCACAGAAACTCATATAAAGGAAAACACTTAACTGTTCAGAGGTTCAGTCCATTATCATGGCAGGGCGTGGCTGTGTGCAAGCAGACCTGGTGCTGGAGAAGGAACTGAGAGTTCTACATTCAGATCCATAGGCACCAACAGTAGACTGTCACAGCGGGCATAGTTTGAGCACATGAGACCTCAACGTCTACCTCCACACTGACACACTTCCTCCAACAAGGCCACACCTACTCCAACAAGATCACACCTCCTAATAGTGCTGCTCCCGATGGGACAAGCTTTCAAACACATGAGTCTATGGGGGCCATACCTATTCAAACCACCACATCATCTGAGAAGGGAGGAGCCTTATGAGCCCTTCCTTTGTCAATAATGGAATGTTGATGGGCCTGTCTTTCTAGGGTCTTATGCAGGCAACCACTGCCCTTATGAGTTCATGGGCGCAACAGATACATCCATGAGCCGGCACTTCACAACATTCTGTCCCAACCTTCAGTTCTTAAATTCTTTCTACAGACTCTTCGTGATACTCTCTGAGCCCTGAAGAATTGATATAGCTGTTCCATTTGGAGGAATGAGTGAAAAAATGAAATAAAAATGTGGATTATATGACTACTCCTATAGTATGGAGAAGATTTTTATTGCGACGGTCTGGGAGAAAGTTGACAGAGGGGAGAGTCCAGGCTGAGTATGGCCATCAGACTAAGCAGGACCATGCTAGCAGAGAAGGGAAGGAAGAGCAAGAAAGGAGCCTCTGACCAAGACAGATCACCCAGGCCAGAGAGCTGCTTAGCCAAAATGACTGTTATATAGCAATCGGGCTGGGAGAAGGGAAGTAGAAAGAAATCCTGCCCCTGGGAAGAAGAGGTTCAAAGAACGGAAAGGGGTGAGAAGTGCTGGTGGGGGAGTCACAGGTACTGAGTGATGCTGGGAGGGATGGGAGGAGCCATGGATACTGAGTGATGCTGGGAGAGCTGGGAGGAACCACAGGTACTGAGTGATGC